>NC_136019.1:5354475-5441975 GCF_048128805.1 Centroberyx gerrardi | reverse complement strand
TAGGTTGGATCACTGTTGTGTTAGAGCAATTAGTGACAGCAAGCAGCAAAACGGACATTTTTTTATATGAAAATGTCACGGATTATAACTATAAACAAGAACTGTCAGAAATTGGATATGAATGTTTCACTTTTAACTTGGTTTTTGGATTTGACTTGGCCCAGGACGATGAAGGTCCCTGTAACTAATGTTTGTAAAAGTAAAGACGTATGACCACTTACACTCATCTTCTCATTACGCTAACTGGTAAATCAAATGACAGTAAAGCAATTGACCTCTCTCTCTCTCTTTCGCTCTCTCTCTCTCTCTCTCTCTCTCTCTCTCTCTCTTACTCTCTCTCTCTCTCTCTCTGTCTCTCTCTCTCTCTCTCAAACACACACACACAAAGAGCCTCTTTCTCCAGCAACTGATTTTGGGACCTTGTCTTGGTCAAACGTAATGAATAGTTGTGAGTGCCTGTGTGTGTGTGTGTGTGTGTGTGTGTGAGTGTGTGTGTGTGTTCTGACCGTGATGAAGGTACCTCTTGTTTCTCCTAGTCGGCCTCCAATGGCCCTAAATAGCCTTTGACCTCATTAAGCAGCACTCACTGAAAACAAAGCAACTATCAGTGCAGCCAGCTGCTGCAGATGATGAAGACGGCACACACACACACACACACACACACACACACACACACACACACACACACACACACACACACACACACACACACACCAACCACCCGTTTTCTCCAAAGAGCACACGAGTCCCAGAAATGAAAAACATTGGAAACAACCATCCCGACTTTTCCTGACTTGAATATTAACTTGAACACCTGCTCCTTTTTCCACACTTAACTAGGTAGCATACATTTATTTTAAAGGTGATCTGCTGCTAAGGTGGTAGCTGCAGACGTGTGTGCGTGTGTGTGTGTGTATGTGTGTGTGTTTGTTCCTGTCTGTACCCGCTGTGCTCGATAAGAGGGGCATTTATCCATGATGACCAAGCAAAGCTGAAGTTCCAGCGACGCAGGGAACAAAAACTACCTTTGTGCCCCTCTGTGTGTGTGTGTGTGTGTGTGTGTGTGTCTCCATCCAGCCTTCTGCTCTACTGTAGACAAAAGCACATGAATACACACACACTCAGTACACTCAAAAACTATAATGGTCTATTTTGTAAGGTTTAGGCATTTCAGTTGTATGACAAATTACCGTCAGTTTGGATTAAGTCTTCTAATTTCTTTCTTCTTTCTTTCTTTACTTCTTTCTTCTAATTCAAAATAACTTAAATGGCATTATCACTTATGAAACTGTGTTAAATGAAGTATTTTCATTTATAAAATTGACTGCAATAGAGATGAAATAAATGGTTATTTGTTCTCACAGTGCCGACACAGCGTCATTAAATGACAAATTTTCATCAAACTTAAACTAAATTAAACACAGATCCAACAACAGCCAGGCACTTCAAACAATTTCAATTTGTTTTATCTGCTCCAGTCTTGTTGATATTAATCCAAACAAACTTGAGTTGGTTTGATTTTTTTGTTAATATTTCATTTGAACTCTGTTTATTTGAATAAAATCAACCTAATCTTTTTCTTATTACCTAAGAGGTTAATGTTCATTTCATTGGAGTGGATAAACTCTACTCTGAACACTAGACTAAGTGATAAAAATAGTAGTCTAAGAAACACAAACATCAGTCAAAAGATGGCCGCTCCTGTCAACAATAGCACTGTAATATTCACTGATTACCAGACAAAATATTACACTGCAGATAACCCAAACAATAGTCCTGCTAATATCAGCGCCATTATACTCCAATATCTTATGAAAACACGAGTGAAAGTGCCTTTTGTGGTTCGAATCGGGAGTCGAGACGCGAGGTCGAAAGTCATTAACCCTCCCCATTGACTTGTATTGTCTGTTAGCGGTTAGCTGAACCCTATTGACCCCCCATTGTGTGATAGCGGCGGAGCTAATCTGCGTGAGAATCGGAGGGTAACAATATGCCGCCGGCTAAGAATAGACGCAGAGGTCAGAGGTCAGCTGGGGTCTCCGATTAGGCAGGTATGGCGATTGTGTTTGGGGTTTTTTGAAGAAAATTAGTCCTTTGTCTCCCTCGGTCTTATTACTTTACCAAACATTTCTCTATTATACATGAACATACAAGGGGCAGAGGAGTATTTGTTCCATCTATTGTCCGTCGCTGTGGCTTTGACCTTTGAACTTCTTGCTGTTGGCTGCTGGTTTACATTGGAAATCTAGGAAGCTTTTTCTACTGTTGCATTGTCTCAGATGTGATTAATAGGTGTGTGTGTGTGTGTGTGTGTGTGTCTGTGTGTGTTATAAGTTGGTCTTGAGGAGAGCGTCATCTAAATGCCTAAAGGTTGAATACAATGACCTGTTATGACATACCCAGCCTTTTTTTTTGTATGTTTTCTTTTTTGTAAGAAAACCTGGAATGTGGAAATTTAAATGAAAATTCAGAAAATAAATAAATAAATTCCTAAAATGGGCGGAAAGAGAGCAGTTTCTTAGCAATATTTGGAGCAAAGTTTATTGGCAGTATTGTCCTCTCAAAGTGAATTTGGTATACTTATCTGTGATTGACACTTTAATTGGCGCTATCTGAACTCTCCTGATGTGGTAAACCCCGCCCATCTGGTACTTTGAGAAGCATTAAACCAACACAAAGAATTATTTTCACTCGTGTCCGCTGTCAACGTGGTACAAGTGACTCGTAGCATTGCTGGAGAGTTAGCAGTTTCCCACAGGCACCCAGGTGAGTCGTCGTGTATCAAAAGCAAACATTCGAAGATTTATTCAAAGATTGGCACTAATCCGATGTTTAGTGTCGGATCAGAACGACCCTACCCTGATACACAAATCATGTCAGCGAGTTTCTAAACAAGTCCATCCATTTACATGTAGCTGTCACTCTTACTCAAAGCAACTTAGTATGAACAGGATTTATACCAGTCAATAAATTAAGGCTTCTGATTATTACATTGTTGTCTCGGGCTTTTATTTGACTTTCTTATCCAGTGCAACTTACAGTGAGTGAATGCCATAGTAGTGTAGGATTCATTTCCTAGATTGTCAACATTATAAGTGTCTGTTGAAGCATAATGTATAATACGGCTGCATGTGAATGGCTAAAGTAATAAACCCCATACTTTTGCTGCAGATCGTGATCTCAAATTTTAATCGGGATCTTTAGTTTTGATGATTTGGAAAACAACGTTATTTTACTGTACTTTTTCCTTCTAATGAGCGGCGGATATTCAAATCGAACTTGTTTCAGTATTGCACATATGCCAGTATTCTACAGTTTTTAGTGGTGGAAACTTAAGCTTAAAGGGATAAATGATTATAAACAATTAGCCCTGCAGCCCTAATGTATAATAGAGAAGTATTTGTTGAAGAAGAGAGCTGTCCATCTGCCCTTCTTCAATAATTCAGCCTTCACCGCCCCGAACCCCTCCTCCCGTCCTCCCCTCCTCCTCTCCTCCCCTGTCATTTTGTTTTTGGTTGTTTCCCAGCAGCTGAGTTCCTCCCAGCGGTGCTTTTCCCATCAAAAACAAACCAGAGATCCAACTTCCTGGGGCTGCCCGGCCGCCTCAGCGGGCCGAGACACACACCGTGTACTCACAGTGTTGCTGGTTTGAGTCCAGCTCACGTTCCCTCTCTCTCTCTCTCTCTCTCTCTCTCTCTCTCTCTCTCTCTCTCTCTCTGTCTCTCCCTCTCTCTGTTCTGTTTTTGACTGGAAACTGACAATTTCATCACTGATATATCTGATCGATTTAGTGTTTAGATGATGTCAGCTTGTTAGCTAGCTAACCATAGTATCTGGTCAGCTAACCATCACTGTCTTTACACATTTTATATGCGCTCTAGCAAACGTATCTAGTAAAAGCTTGTGCGAGTAGTAGCTAGTAGTCGCATCATGTATCGGATGTTTTGCTGGATTAGCCTGCTGGCTAGTTAGCTAGCTAACAGTTTGTTCAGGTTAACTGAGATGACTCTTCTCAAGATACAACTCAGAGTGTTTTGGAGTAGAGACTAGAGCTAAAGACAAGACAGTTTTGTCACAGTAACTAAATTAGGAAACAAATCTATCTTATCAGACTATTCACTTTTACTTATAACATTACTGAATTGACCTACAGCCACACTACAACAATCTTTTTCATGCGTCTTCTTTTTTAGCCCAGATATATATTTAGCCGTTATTTGTGCACAGCCAATCCTCCATGATGGCGCCAGCTGTGGTTGCCAGGAGATTTGTGACAACTGCAAAGCCCTTTTGACCCCAGAATGATCATGTAAGAGAACTAGTAGACACATGTCTTTTTTCAGTTCACAGTGTGTTTTTTTGTTTGTTGTTTGCCTTTAAATATTTAAAGGCATTTCTGCCTCATTGGATAGCGCACAGTGGAGAGTGACCCGAAAGGCAGGACAGAGAGAAAGGGCTGCAACATGTGACTCGGTTCATGAGTAGGTTTCAAACCCAAGACAGTGGGAGTGCGAGGTCATGTGCCTCAGTCCCCTGATCACAGCCACTCCCCAATGTACAGTGTGTTTTGACTGTGATGTGTGCAGAAACGTTGGCACAGCTGTTTGGTCTCCTTTTCAAATACTCAAAATCTCCACTCTAACTGCCACCTTACGCATTAATTAACTTCCTCTGTACAGCTGGTTAGTGCCAACTCTTGTTATAAGCAGGGAGCTAGTTAGTGATCTTTCTTGCTTTTTCTGTCTACTATACAAAACTTTCCTTACTTACTTTCCTTACTTTTTATAGAAAATCTTAAGTCTCACATAGAGAAATGGAGAATATTACCCTTATCTATGATTGGGCGTGTGAGTGCTATTAAAATGGTATCTTTATAATTGGAGGAGATAAAGAGTATCCCAAGTTTTTGTATCTCTTTCAGTTTGACAATCTATCTTAATGCTATTTTAAAGAAATTAGATTCAATTATTTTATAGTTTTTGCATGGGGATACATCGCATTCAAAAAGTTAATCTGCAAAAACCTACAGACAAATCTTTCCATCCAGTGCAGATGCGTCGGTAACTGTTTTATAAAATGCAGCTACACTTTGTACTTGGCGACATCGTCATCGTCCCTTTTGTCACCTGAATTTATATCCTCTTGTGTATTATTGCTGGATTTCTTTATGTATGGAGTCAGCTGAATTGCCATGGTGCAAAACATGGCCTCTGCAGCTCTACAGGTAACGTTGAAACAGGGAAGGAAAATCACTTTTGTTTTTTGTCCACCAGCCCCAGTGAGTGTTTGACGGCAAAACCACCAGCCACTTTCACTACTTAATCAACCAACTGGGGTTTAGAAGAAGAAAAAAGAAGAAAAGAACTAGGGTTTAGAGTAGAAAAGAAATGCCAATTGATAGTTTGGTAGATTGCCTACCGCAGTGTCTGGTAGAGTAAAGCAATCGTTCTCAACCTTTTTGGCTTGTGACCCCTTGAAACGAAGTGATGTCTACTTACGACCCAAAAAGTTCAACCGAAGAAAAATGTTCTCCTTTTCAGGTTATTTCTTTTGATTTATTATCAGAGGAGGCCTATAGAAAAGCTTAAAACGATTCAGGATTTCACAAAAAAAAGCAAAAATTTGAGAAAAATCTGGAAAAAGGACATGATAATAAATTCGTGTGTAGTAGAATTTTTTTCCTATCTCATTAATTATCTCGTGACCCTTGCGAACCACTGGAGTAGACAAACTGACCAGCCACAGCCAAAATGTCCCCGCATCAACAGAAGTAAATACAACTGTGTGTCTGCAGGCAGGCCCGCACAGGAAGGGAGGGACGTCTCTCTGGTCCCAGATTGGCAGCGGGGAAGCGTCCCGCCCCTCTACTTCCCACTTCCCCCTTTCCTGTCTGCAGCCACTTCCCGTCCTGCCTCTCGTTGTCGTCGTCGGGGACGCGCCGGCTCCCAGAATCACAGCCTCAATCGCCGGAAACGTGGCTGGGGAAGCGTGTGTGTGTGTGTGTGTGTGTGTGTGTGTATGTGTGTGTGTGTGTGTGTGTGTGTGTGTGTGTGTGTGTGTGTGTGTGTGTGGCCTCTGGGAATTCTTCTGCTAATTCCCAATGTGTACAAACGCGTGTCGAAGAAACTTGTTTTATTAATTCATCATCCCTCCCCTAAACTGTTTCTTTAAGCAAAGTTTACTATATATGAGATTATTTGTGTGATTATCATGGGACAGAAAGTGGTTGATGAATGTTGGGATGTACCATTCATGACCGATGAGCAAAAAAATAACTTGGTTTCCTGCCCTGTTTCCCTTTAGGGAATTATGTCTCTGTTACAGTTGTGTTTGTCTGTTTGTGTTTCTGGTTCACAGTCGAGCTTGAAGACGGGATCACAGTTCACTTGTGTCTCTGTTATCTTGATTTTTTTATTTTCCTTTTAGGTGAGATGTTTTTATAAGCCCCCTTGGCCCCTTCTTTATCTTACTTGCACCATTTGTATTTTTTTTTATTCTCACTATCTTATTTATTATTTCATACACAACTAAGTTCAACTATAGGGTGAGAGAGTGAGAGCAGGAAAGAGATGAAACAAAGAGAGAGATAAAGGAAAGAGAGTGATGTCTTCAGAGATTTTGGAGTGGTTGCAGCCAGTTTTGGGGAAAAGTTATTAGTTTACTTCATTGCAGTTCAAAGTAACTTGTTAGAATACTTTTGTTAACCATTTAAAAAACAATGCAATACAGTGTGTTGTCAGTGATTTTTAAATGCAATGCAAGACTGTTGCTTAACAAGAATTGAAAAACTCTCTGTCTTTGGTGCAAAACTACATGCACCCCTGCAAATTTAGGATTGAATCCCAGCAGAAACTTCTCTCCTGGGTCTTGTTTTCAGCTTCCCTACCCTCTCAAAAAAGAAAAAAATATAACTTGTAGGGCACTACTGTATAAAAGGGAAATTGAGAGATGACACTAATGGAGATGGATTGATGGAGAAAGAGGGAGGGAGGGAGAGAAGGAGTCCAGGCTGAGAGAGAGAGAAGCGTACGTGCGCTGTGTGACTGTGATCTGGGCATTGGGACGTTTTTCTTTCCGTGTTGAAAACATTGATTAGATAGCGGTCAGATAGCAGACAGAGTCCATTTGTTTTCCCTCCTCTGTGGCGCTCGGCATCCTTCGTAGCTGGAGTTTCACGCATCGCTCAGATCCTGCTGATGCCTGTAAAAACAAACAGACTCACACACACACACACACACACACACACACACACACACACACACAATGCTGTACACAGATGGACGCGTGCACATAAACACACACACATACACTCTCTTTCTCACACACACATATACACACACACACATTCTGTCTTTTAAACACACAAATGCACACTTGCATACAAGTCTGGATTAACATATGTAATAATACTATTACTACTAATATTCCTACTACTATTACATCTACTATTATTACTACTATCACTACTACTTCTACTACTAATTATACTACTACTATTGCTAATCTTATTACTACTTCTACCGCTTCTGCTACTACTCCCACTACTAATACTATTACTGCAACTACTAGTACTACAACTATTACTACTATTACTATTGCTACTGCTGCTACTATTACTATCACTACTACTACTGCTACTGCTACTACTACCACTATCTCTACTACAACTTCTACTGCTGCTACTCCTATTACTACTACGTCTCTAACTCCATTACTAATCATATTACTACTAGTACTACTCCGTTTACTGCTACTACTACTATTATAACTCTATCACTACAACTACTCCTACTACTACTTCTACTACTACCACTATTCCTATTACTACTGTTATTACTAGTACCGCTACTGATGCTACTCAAAGTATTACTATTCCTACTACAACTGTTACTACTATTGCTATAACTACTGCTAATAATAAACTTTATATAGCACTTTTAAAACCAGAAGGCAATAAAAAGAACATACATAAACGCACAATTACACTCATACAGAGGTCTAGATCCACCCACACACACACACACACACACACACACACACACACACACGGCGTCCTCTGCTTCAAGGCCGGTGTTTCTCATAACAAGCTGCAGCAGTGAGGGATGGGCAGAAGGTCCTGCAGGTCCGTGTTAAGGATCATGGTAAATGAGCGGACCTCCGACCATTTATCTCTCACAGACACCGGAGCCAGTCAGCGGGTATTTTCTGACTCACGACCTCGTCTAGGTTGTGGAGTTATACTGCTTCATCTCTCTCTCTCTCTCTCTCTCTCTCTCTCTCTCTCTCTCTCTCTCTCTCTCTCTCTCTCTCTCTCTCTCTCTCTCTCTCTCTCTCTCTCTCTCTCACCTCATAGTTTCCCAACACTCCTCTCTTTCTCTTTATCTCCTCCTCCTCATTTCTCGTACTTTCCCTTTCTCCCTTCTCTCTCTTTCAACTCTTCTGCTCTTCTGCTTCTCTCTACAAGTCCCAAACTATAGGGAATATCATAGGAATATTATAGAAATATTGTAGTGATATCATAGGAGATAAAAATGGCAGAAAGTACAATAAGGTCACTATAAACCCTCTATTGAGTACTACATACACACACTATAGGAATATTATAAGAATATTATAGGAATATTATCATCTTTATTTCCTTTATGAGAGTGAGCACCTCTCTCTCTCTCTCCTACTCTCTCTCTCACCTCATAGTTTCCCAACACTCCTCTCTTTCTCTTTATCTCCTCCTCCTTATTTCTCGTACTTTCCCTTTCTCCCTTCTCTCTCTTTCAACTCTTCTGCTTCTCTCTCTCACTCTACAAGTCCCCACAGTCCCAAACTATAGGGAATATCATAGGAATATTATAGAAATATTGTAGTGATATCATAGGAAATAAAAATGGCAGAAAGTACAATAAGGTCACTATATATTGATTACTACATACACACAATATAGGAATAATATAAGAATATTATAGGAATATTATCATGTTTATTTCCTTTATGACAGTGAGCATCTCTCTCTCTCTCTCTCTCTCTCTCTCTCTCTCTCTCTCTCTCTCTCTCTCTCTCTCTCTCCTCCCCATGGTCATCCAAGCCAAACAAGCAGCCAGCAGGGAGACTCTGTGTGTGTGTGTATGTGTGTGTGTGTGTGTATTGCTGGACAGCAGGAGACAGAGCATTGGGTTCATGGGAACACACTGTGGTTGTGTGTATGTATGGTGTGTGTTTGTGTGTGTGTGTGTGTTTGTGTGTGTGAGAGAATGCGAGCTTGTGTGTCGAGTAAATGTATTGTAGATGAGGTTGATTTTGCATGTATGTGCGTGTGTGTGTGTGTGTGTGTGTGTGTGTGTGTGTGTGATTGGCTATCCTCTTGTGTGTTAAGTAACCATCTCTCATGTTGAGTTCTGTTGGGACCGGAGGTAGGACACAGAGACTCATCGGGGCTAATTGGAAACAGACACACACACACACACACACACACACACACACACACACTAATAAATAAATAAATACAAGCATACAGGCTCGTACCTTCACATACATGTACTGACGCTCATCCACATACACACACTCTTACCTTCATCTACATTTACCCAACACAAGCTGGCATGCATTCTCTCTCTCTCTCTCTCTCTCTCTCACACACACACACACACACACACACACACACACACACACACTCTCTCTCTCTCTCTCACACACACACACACAGCTATTAAACAAAGACAGAGTAGTCTTTGTCTTTCAAGTAAACAAAAGTATACTCTCTCCTACTGCATTTTGGCCCAGCTCTGTGTGTGTGCATCTGCTTAAACCTGTGTGTGTGTGTGTGTGTGTGTGTGTGTGTGTGTGTGTGCCTGTGTCCATCTTTGCTTTGCCAACAAATCTTCTGAAGTCTTCTCTCATGACATCCATCTAATCCTCTAAAGAGTTTTGTTCCAAAGCTAGATATCCACCTTTTGAAAAGTACGGCCCATTCCTGTAAAATGACCAAATCATTATGGGATGTTTACTGAAGCAATTCACTAACTTAAGAAAAACTACTTAAAAACTTAACTTAAAAAACATATTAATACATTTAAGGTAATACTTCTTAGGGATACATATGGAATATTATCTCAGAGTAAGTGACTGTTTTATTTCTTAAATGTTGGGTATCATTTTGCAACAAAACTCTTCATATATAAATCTATTTAAGTAGGAGTATAGGTGTTTTCACTAGTCCTCACCTCAGCCACCTTGACGTGTTCGGTGTGTTTCGCTGAGTCTTCAGAGTCCAAGGCTTTCACAACAGTCCCTGCTAGTGGACTGACGCACTTGTGGTCAGATCTGGTCTCTCTGTTTGTTTTGTTTTCATGGCATTGAGTCACGGCCCGACTATTCTCTGGAAATGAAAAAAATTGGTTGTAACTTCTGGTTGAACCCATTCTCTGGGTTTCCACCTGTTTTCTGGGCTTGTATTGTTTCACGGAGTTTGGGTCGACGCCAGGAGCCTTTTAGTTTTTGCTGAAATGATCTCAAACTATAGTTTTTTTTTTCATGTCTGTATGGTCCAGACAATATAGTTGAGGTTTGACAGTTTTGTGGTTCTCTTTCTGTGTTCTGCTTCATATTTCCTCCCAAAGAATGAACCAGACTTGGCCGGTGCATTGCAGTTTGTTTATTTCCACTCCTAGACGACACACTGAGTGTAGAAAATATTAGGAACACATGCTCTCTCCATGCAGCAGAATGACCAGTTGAATCCAGGTGAAAGCTACAATCCCCGAGTGATTTCACCTATTAAGTCGACTTCAGTCAAGGAGACGGGTTAGAGGGATTTTTACAGGGAAAATCCACCTTTATACACAACAAAAAAACAGCTGTTGGTGATGTACTTTGCATTTCTGGGCCCATTTCTGGGACCGTTGTTTGGTGGTTTATTTTTCTTATTTCCACGGATATCTGGCCAAAGGTAGATGACATGACATCACTTTGAGATATTTCCAGTGCAGCTACAGTGGAGTTTGATATCAGAAAATGTTTCAGCGATCTAAAACATCAGCGGTAAACGTCAGGTTTTGGCGTCAGTCCCTCAGAATCAAAGAGCGAGGGCTTCTTTCTAGAGCCGCCGTTTTGCACCGAGAGACGTTCAACAATCATACAGGGAGAAATCCATCGTAGAAGAGGAGAGAGACCAATTTCTGCACTGATAGTACCAGAAAATAGACCAGAATGCAATGCAGCACCAAGACATTTGAGTAAGATGTTTTGCTCTCACTATGCTATCACTGTCGCTCTCTCCTCCTACACGTTCAACCCACAGCTGAACGATCTCGCTTTCAAACTATTTATATTCCCATCCGCCCGCCTACGACTGAAAACAACAACTTCACGCCCGTTCTCTGGGGGTTGTCGAAAGGCATT
Source organism: Centroberyx gerrardi (assembly GCF_048128805.1). NCBI lineage: Eukaryota > Metazoa > Chordata > Actinopteri > Beryciformes > Berycidae > Centroberyx > Centroberyx gerrardi. The sequence goes on along the minus strand of NC_136019.1, from coordinate 5,430,584 downwards.
CTGGGAAACGTAGGAAATCACTAACAGAAGTAGAAGTAGACGAGGCAGGTTGAGGGAAAACAAACTGATATCTAACAGTGTGAGAGTATCCGAAGGTGGATTTTTCTTTTTTTTTTAAGCATTGACACAGTTGAGAAATGAAGTAGATTCTGCAAAGGGAGGGTAGAAATCAATATTAGGAAGGTGGTCAACAAAAAAAAAGACGAAACATGACATTTTATTACAACATGTAAAGAAGGGAACCATGGAAGCCAGATTAAGTATTTATCACCTATTTCAAATGCCAATTCTTCAAAGTACGAATGCAGTTGAAGTTTTGTAAAGAGACAGAAGAAGAAAGAAGAGAAAGTGTGTTTTAGCATTTTACTACAATAACTGTGTGAGAGATGATGGTATGAATATGAATGGGAGGGGAGGAAATTACAAAAGAAATGATCATTGTAATCATAACTCAAGAAATCATAATAATCATTAATGTGATCTCTCTGTGTGTGTGTGTGTGTGTGTGTGTGTGTGTGTGTGTGTGTGTTAGTTCTTTACAGAGTACGGCCCAGACTACTCGCTGGAGATCAGCCCAAGCTGTCGACCAGACCGCAACGACACCAAACACCTGGACCAGGTCATCAGCACCATCAAAGGTTGGTGTGTGTGTGTGTGTGTGTGTGTGTGTGTGTGTGTGTGTGTGTGTGTGAGAGAGAGAGAGAGAGAGAGGGAGAAAGAGAGATACAGAGACACAGAGAGAGAGAGAGAGAGAGAGAGAGAGAGAGAGGAGGAGTGTGTGAATGTGTAATGTGTCTGTGGTTGGGTGGATAGAAAGGTGGGTGCACAGGTGTGTGGGGGGTTTCACAGGTGTGTGTGTGTGTGTGTGTGTGTGTTGCGCTGAACCCTCGCTCACCTACAGCCCTTTTGTCTCCGCATGCCTCTTTTTATGTGTGGTTTCATGTGTCTGTTTCTCTTTCTATATGTCTCTGTGTGGGATGAAAGTATGACTTGTTCCTCTCTTTTTTTCCCTGTGTCTCTTAACATCTCTTTGTGTGTGTGTGTGTGTGTGTGTGTGTGTGAATATTGCGCCGACCCCTCACTCACCCACAACCCCTTATTCTGAGTCTTGATGTCTGATGTGTCCTTTTTTTTTTGCGTCTGCGTCTCTTTCTATATGTTTCTTTATGTGTGCGTGGGTATATTCATTTGTGTGTGTGTGTGTGTGTGTGTGTGTGCGCGTGTGTGTGTGCAGTCATGTGGTTATGCCTAGCGCAGGCCTTTGGTCTCGGCGCTGACAGCCCACAGCACCCAGGAGAAATTCGCCAGCAGGGTGAAACGTAGGCGAAGAGTTGAGCGGCGGGGAGAAATATTGTAAGGAAGGTCGGGAACTCACTGAAACAAAACTGACCGAGGAATACGTCTATATGGAGTTCATTTTCATAAACAATATACTGTCTATGCATTTTTTGGGGGCAAAAGAATCTTTCAGTGTCTATAAAATATGGAGGATCCAGTCTGTTAACCATGGACTAACAGGAAATCCTCCTTCCCCGCGTCAATGAAATGGTTCTGGATGGTATTTGACACAGCAGTTACTCTTTCTGTGTGTGTGTGTGTGTGTCAGACTGACGGAAAGGCGCTAAAAAACACTGCGGTTTATGGTGAGAGACGAGCAGGAGTGAGATCCAGGCCAACGTCTAGCCAACGTCACAAAGCTTTACGTCGAGAAGTTTCTTTATTTGTTGTCGACGAAATGTAGCTGAATTATTCATTTTGTTCGGGTTCCAGTTTTTTAATTCGAGCACCTTGGAAGAACTGCAGGGTTGTGGACGGGTCTTGTTTCCCTCCAAGCCGCAAAAGTCAAAACTGGCTATGTCTTCCAAAACCAAAGATCACAAAAAAAAATAGTTTTCTTTTCGTTTTTTTTTTTTTAGGTTTAGGTCGAGTTTAGTGAGTTATTTTAACCTCTTTTTTTTTTCAGGGAATATTGACTGAGCTCTTTTTCTCAGCCTTGCTTCTGGAGCAACTGGGGATCGATTGCCTTGCTCGAAGGGAAACTCAACACGAGCGGTTGAAGAAGCCCTAATAGCCGGTCTGGGATTCAAACGTGCAAAACCCATTTCTCTAACTTCTCGTCTGAAATAACCCCCCCCAGTTCTTCTTCTGCATTGATGGGCGTATTTTTATGGAAAATGAGACCCGGAAGACAAACGATAAACAAACATAAACCGTTACTTCAGCTTTGCAAGTCGGAGAATTGTTCGGTTCGGTTCGCGCTCCACTGAGTTGACAGAAGAGAGAGTTATTGTACATGTAGTGAGAATTTGGGAAGGTTTTGGTTTGTGGCTAGTGAGTTCGCCTCCTCTGCCAGACACTTTGGCAAATAACCAACTAGTGGAGTCTTAAAAGGGAATTTGGCTGGTAAAGCTGTAAAAAAAAAGATGCTGAATTTATTCACCGCCTGCCACTCTGACCGGGATGAAAGTCAGTTTCCAGCCGTAGTTATCGAGCGATTAGAGCTACATGAACTTAAATGGAACAAGTCCACTCACAAAATGACAGAAACCCCATAGGATCTAGGAGGAAAATCACAGGATCGGTTTATCTAGATGGAATTAGAAACCGAGGTCATATCAGACCTAGGCTCTAGGGGAACGGGAGTTTATTCCCTGAAATTCAATTTGGTTTTTTTGGCAAACATTAAATCATCGCAACCAGAGGGGTAGAAAGTACCGGTGGTTCCAGTCATAAGGCTTTTATTAGGGGGGAGGGGGGGGACGGGTGGATGAATGGATGGACGGAGAGAATAAAAAGGAGGAGAAATGAAATGCAGACAAGCCAGAGAGAGAGAGAGAAAGAGAGAGAGAGGGAAAATGTGCGTTCGGCCGCTGAGTCCCATCTGCCTCTCCTCTCCGTTTATCAATCCCTCATTCTCTTTCCTTCTCCCTTCGCTCAGCGTTGACATTTATCCCAGGAATAAAATAAACCATTGTGTTAATCGTTAGTTAAGTAAGGAAAGATGTAAAATCGACGCGAATGTCTGTCCGCACTGTAGTTGGGGGGGGGGAAAGTTTGAAAGCCTCAGTATTTTAAGTATGGAAATATGTAAGTTTAGGCTTTTTAAATTGTATTTTTTTACCAATATACCATGTGACACAGACTTTTTTTTGAGTTTGAGTAGATTTTTCTGCTTTCTTTCCTCAACAACTAAAACTAAACTATCAAGATGAATTCCCTACTCATTTCTAATAAGGCAAAAATTTCTACTTCATATATGATCATAGAAATGATACTCATCATACTCCTTGCCTCATATGCGTTTGTTTAAATGAAAGCATTTGATTGATAGGTTTTTAAATATTTTGCCTCCACTTCAGTATGTACAGTACAGTTTCTTTTTTGGTTGATTTTACAGCTTTCCCTCTTCTCAACTAAGACAAAAGTGATTTTCGCCCATCCTGAAGTTTGTTTCTGATGATCCCATGCAGCTCTCCCATCCATTTGTTTTTATTTTTCATATTCACCTTCTTGTATGTGGATCCAGGGGATTTTTGCCCTCTTCTCTCTTTTCCTCTTTTCTCTGCATCTACTCTCTTTCTTCTCTTTCTTCCGCTGGGGTCTCTGGGTTTCACCCTGTCACATCTGTTTTATGTCCTCTCTCTCTCTCTCTCTGTCTCCCTCTGTCTCTCTCTCTCTCTCTGACTGTCTCTTCTGTCTCCAACTTCTGCTTTCTGTCAAGTCAGATTTATTCAGAAACTGCTTTTTATAAAACAAGATTGTCACAAAGTGCTTTACCGGGCAACGGACGGACACCAAAACCTCAATGAAAAATGAGGAAATTACAATTCTGAAGTGTGTGTGTCTTTTTGTCTCTGTTTCAGATAAAAAAAACAAAAAACACACGCCTACTAACTCAACTAATACACACACACACAAACACAGAGAAACAGACACAGTCTACATAGACACATTGACTGACATGCACACACACACACACACACACACACACACACACCTCTGGGCAACCAGAGCCACATGACATCATTGGGTTGGATAAGTGTTTCCCTGGTTTGGAAGCGATGTCGTGCTTATAAACACTGGTTTCCCTGAGAAACTGGGTGTTGTCGGTGCCTACATCTGCTCTGTTTTTGCTGGCACGAATGAACCGTAAAGTTTCGAGTCTTGAATCTTAAAGCGGTAATCCTCGAAATCCTCTCATTGCTGCATTGCACTTCGCCTGCCAATCAAACGGTGTGGGCGGGACTGTGACGTCTCTTTCCTCGGATCTTCTGTCGCTGCAGTTTGAGTTTCTGTAGGTGGCGCTCTTTTCTCTGTCTGTTCAGCCACGGTGGCTGTCGCTGCTCATGCTAACTACCCAGTTCTTCTTCTTCTGTTGATTCTAAACAAACCGGAACTGTAAAACGCGTCACTTCCTGTGTGCCAGAGGATTTTTTCCCAGGAAAGAGCTACCAGACACCGGCTGTTTAGAACAGCAGATGGAAAAGATTTCAAGAACTGGATATAGGTTGGATCACTGTTGTGTTATAGCAATCAGTGATAGAAAGTAGCAAAAGAGACATTTATTTATATGGAAATGTCAAAGATTATTACTTTAAACAAAATGTGTGTGTAACTGATAGGAGAAACAGATTTTACACATTGAGATGAGCAAGGCAAGTGAGAGAGCGATTAAAAAATAATAGGCAGAATGCGCCTTTAAATGTCCTTAGTGGGGAATCACTGAATCTCTCTCTCTCTCTCTCTCTCTCTCTCTCTCTCTGTCACACACACACACACACGGACCCATACAGACCCGAGCCCGTTAAGGAGCTATATTAATTAGAATGGGTATTTTATTAGGTGACTGTCAGAGGCGGCAGCAGCTGTCTGGCTGCTTGTGTATTCACTACTTATTTCTGTGTTTACGAGACTCTGGTAGTGTGATTTCCCCAGGGGCCGCTTGTGTGTGTGTGCGTGTGTGTGCGTGTGTGTGCGTGTGTGTGCGTGTGTGTGTGCGCGTGCGTGCATGTGTGTGTGTCAGGAGGGAGATATGGCAGCAACTTTACATCCCATTACTCTGCGATCGTCCCAGCAGCTTGCTCGTTAATTCTCCCCCTCGCTGACAAGATGCTCGTCTTCTCTTTCTCTATCTCACACTCACACACACACACAAAATAACACACACAGATATACACACAAACACGGCATAAAACGGCACACGCTCAAACAAGAGGTACGCACACACTTAAACACACTCAACCAAGAGAACTGTTTCAAAAAATACCAAAACACACACACACACACACAGAGGTAATACCCACCCACAGATGCTGTGATAGATTAACGTTCACAGGTAGTAAATACCGGGGGCCCCCATGGACGCTCGTCACTTTACCAGAATTTACCATCTACATCTGGAAGAGAGAGAGAGGGAGAGAGAGAGAAGCAGAGAGAGAGAACAGAGAGAAAGGCAGAGAGAGAGAGAGAGAAACAGAGAGAGAGACAGTATTGTATAAAATAACAAGTGAACCGTGATAAAAGTTGACATTTTATTCAAATGAGTCCTGCTTGGTTGGTCGTCTTTCTGCCCAATTTAGCCGTGGATGATGTGGAACCGGTCCGAGTCCCGTTCAGCATGGCATGTTATTTTTTGTCCAAATTAAATTCTAATGTCACTTTTCCACCCACAGGAAGTGATGAATCAAACTTAATGGAAAATTCCCCCTCTGACAGTCTTACGCTGTTATATATCATCAATCTGTTACTTTGTGATGAAGAGTTGTAATTTGTACAATTTTACAACCTTTTTGGTGAACCGACCTTCCCTCGTCTGCTTCTACTTCAGTTAGTGGTTTCCTACATTTCCCAGAATGCCTTTCGACAACCTCCAGAGGACTGGCCTGGACTTGTTGCACCCAGCTGTTGGTTTTACTTACAGGTGGAGAGAGAGATAGCGATAGCGATAGTAGAGCGAGTTTTTCTAGTTGAGAAAAAGCAAGAGTTGCGTCCTTTATGGAAAACACAACCTGTCTCTCTGCTGCAGTGCATTCTGGTCTCTCTCCTGCTCCTGTGGGTGGAGAAACTGGTCTCTCTCCTCTTCTACGATGGATTTCTCCCTGTATGATTGTTGAACGTCTCTCGGTGCAAAACGGCGGCTCTAGAAAGAAGCCCTCGCTCTTTGATTCTGAGGGACTGACACCAAAACCTGACGTTTACCGCTGATGTTTTACATCCTGAAACATTTTCTGATATCAAACTCCATTGTAGCTGCTGGAAACATCACAAACATGACATTGTGTTGTCTTCGTTTGGCCGGTTATCTGCAGGAATAAGAAAAAAATACTATACAAATACAAAATGGGCCCAGAATAAAAAATCCTGCAAACTGTCTGAAGAACAAGAAGAAATGTAGTTTACTGTTACATGATTTCTGGGTAATGAAGTCCTTCCAACTGTCAAAAATTCAAAAGTTACAACGTGTAGTTTTAAACTGTGCTGATTTCAGCGCAAACATCGCCGTAACCTTCTCTCCCGTGCAGAAAGAGAGAGCGAGCGTCACGTTATCAGGATTCATCTGAACCCAGAGGAAAACACGCGGAAAACCATTTGTTTTTTTCCACTGCGGTCCTGGACGAAGCCGCCGCTGCTGCTGTCACTGTGGGCAGAACATGACAGAGCCGCGCTGACGGCTCTACAATAGCTAACAAACAGGACATCCTCCTTCCCTGCGTCAGGGAGAGGGGACATTTGTCAGGGCAATTACTCATGCTGCGTGTGTGTGTGTGTGTGTGTGTGTGTGTGTGTGTGTGTCTAGTCCGTCTAGTCCGCGGCATATTTGTTTGTTTTTCTGAAACAGGCGATTTAACATAACAATAGATTAACAAAGCAGCATTGTTTGCACTGTAACGTATAAACTACACCGCTGACTAGACTTTATAATGCAGCTATTGTGCCGAAACACTCATGCGTGTGTGTGTGTGTGTGTGTGTGTAAAAAATGGAAACCAATCCCTGTCTTGATGCAAATGAAGCTGTGTTGCTTAACGTTGTGATTTCCATATAGTTTCCTTATTTGCATACTTGTATTTCCTCAGGAGCAAGAAGGCTTACCTCGGCCAGATGTTATTTTGCATTTTTATTTGTTTGTGTGTGTGTGTGTGTGTGTGTGTGTGTGTGTCTCCCTTCTGTCTCCATCTTTGGTTATGTTTCTCCTTGTGTCTAATATGTGTATTTAGCCTCGTTGTGTTTCCTACTTAATGTGATGAATTTGACCCTTTTCCTTCCCCTCCTTCCCTCCTGTTTGTGTGTGTGTGTGTATGTGTGTTGTATATGTGTGTGTTAGCCCATGTACCTCCTCACCTCCCCCTTCTCTCTCTCTCTCTCTCCTCTCTCTCTCTCTCTCTCTCTTGTTTACAGGGAATTTAAAGAATGTGGTTTAGGAGCCGGCAGCCTCAAGCCTCCTCCACACACACACACACACACACACACACAAAGCCTCAGAGACCCCGTGTTTCCAAACCAGGTCGATGCGCGTCGGCTCTAATGAAGACAATATGGAGTGGACCCCTTCGCCCCCGAGGCACGGAGCGAACGAGGGAGGGATGAAGGGAGGGAGAAGAGAGAGAGAGAGAGAGTTTTGGAAAACATTAGTTGAGTGTTTCCAGGGGAAAACAGTTTAATGGAGGGGGGGGGGGGGGGGTGATGTGGTTGCTGTACAATGTTGACTGTTTCTAGTCCTCTGTGTTAGTTTTTTGAAAAGGTGTGTGTGTGCGTGCGTGGGTATGAGAGAGTTAGGGTGTGTGTGTGCGTGCGTGTGTGTGTGACTTAAGGTGGGTATGCACAGCTGACATTTTATCAAGGGATGCGTTTGTGTCGTTTTGTTCGATCAGTCGAGCAATTTTATATAAAACAGAAAAACAGATGGTTCAGGTGTCGAGTTCCACTTTCACCTTGGTGCTGCGGTGATTTTTAACCCCCCGCGGACTCATAACTACTAAAACAGACAAGAAGTGAAACTAAAACGCCCCTTTTTTTCCCCCAGGTTCCCCAAACGCCTCCTTATTAGTAAAAAAAAAACCTGGGTTTCTTTCCACACAGGCCTGGAAAGTCTTGGAAAGTATGGGAAGTGAAGCTGGCAGTTTCTGTCTTGAGAAACTTGGAAATTTCCCCCAAAAATGTTGTGGAAAATTACAGTTTTTCACATCTGACTACACGTTTTATGTAGTTGTAGACTTCCACTGTCATGTCATATGTCTGCTGGAATGAAGAGTAATCTTGAGTTAAAGAGTGATGAGGTCTAGTTGGCAGTCAGTCATCATTTTGACCCCTTGGACAAAAACTGCAAACGGAGCCAAGAAATTAAAGTCTCTGGACAAAGTTCGGAATTTCAAATGGAAAATATGCAGCGATGCTCGAAGCCCTTGTTCTCCACAGACGGACAATAAACAAAGACTAAGAAGCTTTTTAGATAACGACAGGATCCGTACTCGGGTCTGCCAAGTCCGGGGAAGTTTGTCAAAATAAGTTGATTATAAGTCAATAAACAAAGATGGCCGCTGCGTTGAGATTCATTTGGTTCAGGTCAGGGTTCAGGTCTGGAAATGTGTGAGAGAGGAATTTGATGAGTTATAGGTATTGATTTGGAAATCACACAAAAGGGTCATGCATGTAAAATGAATTGAATGATGCCAATAAACAAAAATGGCCACTGCATTAAGATTAATTTGGAAAATGCCAGGGTTCCTAGACAAGTCTGAAAATGGATGGAAAATGAATTTGATTATTTCCAGGTTTTGAAGTTTTCCTCAGCTGTAGTGTGTATGTGTGTGTGTGTGATGTGGCCTGGTCACGCTGCCCAGCCGTAACCAGGATACATCATACTCAACAGTGACCAAAATCTTCAGATCCACTGATGAAATTGAGGTCAGTGTGGTAAAGTGTGGGATGTGTTAGCAGCATTCAAAGTTGTTCCATAAAAAGACAAGAAACAAAAGAAGTCGCTGCGTTCCCGGTCTGCAACGTCTGGAAATGTTTGGAAAATAAATGTGTCTTGAAATTAGGATTGACACTAAAAGTCTTGAAAGTTTAGAAAGTTTGTGGTGTTCAGTCCGAGTGTTGGGGGTCAGATTACTTTTTTTGCGGTACTAACTTAAAGCATTCGTTTTTCCATTCTTTTAATCTGTTATTAGTCACTTTTTAACATTAGAATGCATTACTGTTTTTTTTTTTAATTTTGTATTGTTTCATTTTTGTTCCTGCAAATTAAATAAAAAAGTAGAAAAATTGGCTCACTGCTTTAAAAACAGAGCGATAGTCTGGCATTGCATTTTAAAACCAGCATGTTTTCTTTAAATTACTTTTTATTAAAAAGTACTGAGTAACTTTTAATAACAAGTAATTTTGTAACCTAAGTAGTGACTTTTTAAGCTAAGTAACAAAGGAAAGTAACTAACTTCTTTAAAAAGTAACTTCCCCCAACACTGTTTAATCCCCCAACACTATAACAACACTTTTTACACAGTGGTAAACCCACAGTCAATTCACCAACATCTTCAAATCTAGTTGAGATTTGAAGAATTGGGGAAAAGAAAACTGCAATTTCAACATGTGAAGTTGTGTAGAAACCCTGTAGGGACGCTCTATTGGATGGAGCTCAGACATCTATTACTTGTTATTCGGAGGAAAAGTCATGGAAGCTATTATTTTTTATAAATGTTTGTGCTGTTGTTGTTTTTTTCACCAAACTGCCATTGATCGTTTCACAGAATAACTTTTTTTTTTAAACTGTTGGCCTGTTCTGATGTACATACCACGGTTATTTGTTTTGAAATAAAACACGAGAGAGCACGTTGTTGTCATGTGTCCTGAGACGTTTTGAACAGTGATTTAGTGTCGGTTGTTTTAATAGAAGGGGGTTTAATAGAGAGCGTTTGAAAGAGGAACCGCAAATGTCGGGCAGTTTCCTTTAGAAGTGACGCTGCACTTCTGTTTCTGCCCAATTAATGGCCTGGAAATTCACACCAAATGTAGGGAGTCACCAGTCAAAAGGCTGGCATGTGCTGAACAGAAGTGGACTCTGTGTGTGTGTGTGTGTGTGTGTGTGTGTGTGTGTGTGTGTGTGAGGGAGAGAGAGAGAGAGAGAGGATTCCCTGTGATCTTTATGAACAGTGCTGCGGTCACCTCGGCGGTTTGAGCCCAACGTAGCCGAAGCAAATGAAACTCATTACATCGTTTACGAGTTCGGAAAAGGAGAGACGATTGAAATTCTATCTCATAAACTGGGAGAGGGGGGGATGGTGGGGGGGGGATGGTGGGGGGGTTGTAAACATGAGAGACGTGAGAGAGACTTGTGTGTGTTTATATCGTTTTTTTCTTTCTTTGCTTCTCAAGAGTCAAATTAGAAAAACTCGGGGGGCCCCGAGAGGATTCGGGGCAACGCTGGAATCCCTGGATTGCGTTTCTCTCTCTCTCAAAAAAAACAAAAAAAAAAACGAGTGAAGATCAGGTTCTGTTTATGAGCCGACGAGACAAAACAAAAGCGAGTTTTCGGTGGAGAACGGGTCTTGTGGCTGTTTACGGTCGCATATTTGCACAACTGAAATGCCTTTTCGGTTAAAAATAATGGGCTTGAGATTTGTGTTTTTTTTCCCCCCATATACTTTTCCTGCATTTTGCTTCTCAAGTAGGCTAACTCATGCCAAAACTTCCCCCCCGTCCATCAGTCTCGCTAAACTCTCTCTGCAAGACTGGACCTGCACAATTATGTTTTGGAATTGTGAGAATTATGGGTAATATATTATATACGTTACACTGCTTTTGTCCACTTTAAGCTCTACTATTCGAACGAGGCTAATATGCAAAGTACTTACGGAGATCGTCAGTGATTTCAATACGGCGCCAATCTGCCATGTCTGTAATTTCTGATTTGAATTCCAGCGCAAATTATCTTCCGTATTTTGGTGAAGACAGAGGTTCTCTGATAATCATCTATAATTTGTTTTTGGCCCGCGATTTCTTCTTCTTCTACAGGCGCAATTTCAGTCTTCCTCTTGTCATGAAAATTGAAGGCAGCAGCAGAATCTACAGAGGAAGATTTTGAAATTTCCAGGTCTTGAAATTAGGAATTACACTAAAAGTCTGAAAGTTTAGAAAATTTGTGTTCAGTCCAATTGTTGGGGGTCAGATTATTTTTTTCTGTGTTAACTTATTTTTCCATTCTTGTAATCCATTTTTAGTTACTTTTTAAGATTCATTAAAGTTTTTTTTATTTTGTATTGTTTCATTTTTGTTCCCGCAAAGTAAATAAAAAGCACAAATTATCTTCCGTATTTTGGTGAAGACGGAGCTTCCCTGATAATATTCAGCCGTAATTTGTTTTTGGCGCATGATTTCTTCTTCTTCTTCTTCTACAGGTGCAATTTCTGTCTTCCTCCCGTCATGAAAATTGAAGGCAGGAGCAGAATTGCTTTGCGAAATCAGGTGACGAATCAAAAAATCTTGATCTTATACAGCTGTATCCAGGGCAGCGGTGATTTCAGCTTAATTTCATGGTCACGTGTGAACGCTCATCACGAAAGCCAGAGGTTTTTGGTGGGTGATTCATTAAATACATGAGGTCACCACACAAAACTAGTCCTGTGCCAATAGAACTTTATTCTATTCTAGTCTAGTCCGTTTCATTTCGAGGGCTTGGAGCCAAGAGAGGCGTCCGTAGGTTTTGTTCAACTTTACAGGAGACCCAAAACAAAAAAGCAGACCTATAATGATATTGTCATCACATAAATATACAAGTAAAGAAATGCTTCCACTACTAAAAAGCGTTTACTTTGATATATGGATCTAATTTTTGCTCAAAATGTCAGTTACACCCCTTCTGGCACCAAGCTCTTAATTTCTAAAGCACTTTTACCAAAACAGGATCCCTCACCGACTGTTTTCTACGACAACAAAAGAGCATAAACGCAGATAAAACAAGAGGCTGCATTGTTTGTATTGTGCTCTATAGGGATTTATCTCATTCACTGGATTTCTTCCTGTTCTGGTTTCTATTCAGCACACCTATGTCGCTCCGTGAAAAAAAGCCCTTCACCAACGACTTTTATGCAAATCGGCCCTCTGCCCCTCAGTCAGCGCTTTGAATAGAGAGTATCATTTGACCTTCGCTGTTGATTAGTTTAGATAAACGTAAGGTTCTGTGCTTCCTCTTTGTGTCCCTGTGGTTCCTGTTGGTTTGTTAAAAAAAAGGGTTTGCCAGTTGCGCTCCACATTTGCATCAGTCTCATAAAGTCTGTTTATGGTTTAGGAGTGAATTTCCCAAAAAACGCTACAGGCTATAACCATTTCCTGAGGTTCATCGTTCAATAAAAACTGTAAAAGTGTTTTATCATCAACCAAGAGCTCCAGTTATCCGCTAGCTGGGGGTTCCTAAAAAATGGGATGGGAAAAGAGTTGGGTATTTTCCAGGTCTTCAAAAGTTTGAAAATTGCACAAAAAAGTTTTGAAAATTATGGAAAAATGTTGTTTAGATGCCTGTCATATCAAATATTCTGGTATTTGTCACTGTGAAGAATAATCTTCATCATCCATGGACCGAAATCTTCAAATCAAGAAAATAAGGTCTGGAGAAAGTTTAAAAACTTAAAAAGCTTGATTTGTTTTAACTTCTCAAATGTTGTTTATCTCCGTCCGGGACAAACTCTTCCTTCCAGTTAGCGCGGGACGGGGCCTGCTGGCAGTTTGACCGACATGCTATAATTATTTGTCTGCTATGATGGAAATTGAAAACAGTTTGTTTGATTTGCATAACGTCCCCCCCCTCCCTCCCCGGGGGGGGGGGGGGGGGGAACAAAGCGGCGGGGGCCTCCGTCTATACGTCCCCTCCGTCCTCATCAACATGTGAAGTGTCTCCGGTCAATGGACGGAGGGGGATTTACTCACACAATGAAGACAGATGCCACCTTTTATCTGCTTAACGGAAGAGAGGCTGAGCGCGTGGCACTTGACCGCGGCGGCGCATGCTGTCGGACGCAGTGACGTCTCCCTCCGCCGCCTATTGAGATGAATGGGGAAGACTGAATGAAAGACAGAGGGGAGGGACACGTTTTAGGATGAATTGGTCAAGGTTGGTTCCTCCCCCAACGACAATTTGGGTGATTTTTCTTTTCCCACATTACCTTTATTTGGCCCGTATGAATAAAAGCAGTTAAATTAGAGCAGAGCGGAGTAGAATCAGGGTTTCGGCCTCGCTGGTGTTTGAGTCTGACCTGCTTCAGGTGACAGCGGGCAGCCGATTTTAAACATTTAAACAGTTTCACCGAGCCTATCCCGTGACTGGTGAGGACAGACAGCAGGTGACGAGGTCAGATACCTGATATTAACCAGAAAGAGGATTTACATTAGCCTGTAATGTTGGGTAGCTTATTGGGAAAGGGTGGCCTAGTGTGTAAGATGAAATAAAATAAGATTTTGTGTTGATCACCAAGGGGAAATTGATTCACTGCAGCTGCAACGAATATAGGGTAGGTTAGAGGACGGAGTAAAAAAGTGATAAAATACGACTAAAAAAGGTACCAAAGGATATACATAAAAATACAATAAACAGAAAAAAAAGTTAACAAAAAGCACTCTCATGATGCTAATGAAAGGTTTTAATTGGCTAATGAGAGTTTGGAGAGACTGTCACCTATCTATCTATCTATCTATCTATCTATCTATCTATCTATATATCTATCTTGTCCAACTCACTTTTGCTGGCTGTCTCTCTCTTCTCATGAAACCCAAACTGGTTTAAAAGACGTTTTAAAGGAAAAAAATGATGCTCTCGTGCCTGGTCAACAATGTAAATTTGCAAAAACCAACAAACATCAGATCATCCATTCTAACCATATTGAGGTGATAAATTGTTTGGTTAGGACATAATCATCAATATCTATAATAACACAAGACAGTTCCAAAATTGAGAACATGTAGTTATGCAAATCATTCAAAAGCCTGTAAGCACTTTCTCTCTCTCTCTCTCTCTCTCTTTCTCTCTCTCTCTCTCTCTGGGCGTGCGACAGAGAAAGACAGAGTGGTCTGTAATGCTCCATTTGATTCTTGATGGTGTTTGCTACAGAAAGAGCAACATCTGCCCATCTGTCCCACTATAGAGCGGCAGCTTCCAAACTGTGGAGACCGGATCGGTCCTGTCGGAGCTGGACCGGATGCTCGTCTTCTGCTGCGTACTGAACAACCCTCCCGAGTCTCCTGCTCCTCATTTCTCCCGATTTTCTGCCATATTTTCATCACATTTTTAGAATCTGCTCATTTGCTGTATTTTTTGAAAAATAGTAACACAAAAAATCTAGGCCCATTGCTATCGCTGCTGTTTCCAAACGGTCAACAAAAAGTATGTTGCACTAAAAATGTAGCCTTTGATCAATTAATTTCTAATATGTTTTCAGCGAGGGATCTGTAAAATTATAAATGTTTGTTGATTCCTGGCGTTCGTGTGATGGGCTCCATTGCTACTAGTTAGCCTAGCTTACTTTCCAAGTTCAAACTAGCCATACTAGCCTATAGCTATGTAGCTAAGCTAGTTAGCTAGCTGCTTACCTTCCAACATCATGAAGACCATGGAAAAGAAGCCATTGGTATTTATATTTTAATTCATATTTTGACCAGGCTATAGCTATGTAGCTAAGCTAGTTAGCTAGCTGCTTACCTTTCAACATCATGAAGACCATGGAAAAGAAGCCATTGGTATTTAGATTTTAATTCATATTTTGACCAGGCTATAGCTATGTAGCTAAGCTAGTTAGCTAGCTGCTTACCTTTCAACATCATGAAGACCATGGAAAAGATAATATTTTAATTCATATTTTGACCAGAGTTCCTTCTTTGCAGGTCAAGTTTGTCAGTTAGCTAACTTGCTAAAAAAAACAAAAAAAACGGTGGTTCTCTGGCTCCGCCCACTGAGGTTTAACTCAACCAATCAGATTAACTGCCTCGAGAGCAGAGAAATGTGATTCAAATCCTCTCCTTCAAATCACTCCGGTGCCAGGTTTTGGATGGCAGAGAGAGAGAGAGAGAGAGAGAGAGAGAGAGAGAGAGAGAGAGAGAGAGAGAGAGGGAGGGAGGGAGAGAGAGAGAGAGAGAGAGAGAGAGAGAGAGAGAGAGAGCGAGCGGCACAAAATGTGTTTGATTCAGTAAGCAGCCCGCAGAGACTCAGCCAGTCAGTCAGTCTGTTACAGCGGAGGAGAGGCGATGCACACTTTACTCTGACAGCTCCGGCATTTATTACTCTGCGTGTCTAAAAAAAATACACAACAGCATCTATTGTTCCTGGTTTCTATTTTCACAACAAAACAGCTCGGACTCTAGTTGGTCCTGCTACTTTTTTTTTTAAAACTTTTTTCTGCTCTCCACTCGGACCCTGTCAAGGCTTTTCTCCAAGGTTGGTGCGTTTCTGTCATTTCCTGACGCTGTGTTGTATTTTAGCCTCAAACCGAGACGTTTTGTGTTTATTTTTTAACAGTAGCAGGGCTTGTCAGTGTGTGTTTCTGCTGTAAATCTCGTCGGTTAAAGTTTTAAAGCTCGTCTTTTGCCCCAGTCTTCCTCCTCAACTGTTTACATAACATTTTGAATGAGGTCACGCTTTTTTTTTTTCCCTGTTTCACCCTCAAACTTTTGGCTCTGACTGGAAAGTTAGGTTTATATCATCGGTGACTTGTGAGATTTACATTTTCTGTTTGGCTCGTCTTTTATTTATAAGCTTATTAAGGGATGTAGTGGAGGGGGAAACTCACCTAAAATCACTTTACACTCCTATTTTAAAGCTTATAGTAGAAGTTTATAGCAGATATCACAGTAGGTAGCATCAAAATCATGATATGGAAGTTATATGTGGATATGGTGTTTTATGGGAAAATGCATGCTTTTCTGAAAATATAGGCATATATTTGTTTTTATATTGGTGGTTGTTTACATTTCAAAGTTTACCAATCTTTATATTTACAACGAAATCAATGAAAATATAGGAAGATTTTCACTCCAAAATGAGATTTACTCCATTTGAAAGATGTGACACCCACTCTGAAGACATTATTGATGCCATTAAAGTTATTTTAAGCCTCACTAGTGAACATTTATGTAAGTAATTAGTTATCTTGAGCCTTTTACATCCTCAGCAGTGACTTTTTACAGGATGCGACCATTTATGTGGGTGTGTTTTATTCTCAGTAATGAACATCAGGCAACATTCCCCCCCCCCCCCCCCAAAAATGGATATAAACAGTGCAGTTTTTGAATGAAGCACTTCAGATCTGTTTTTTCCTGTTATGTATCAAAGTTTCCCACGTTGGACCAAAGTAGACAAAACAGAGGGAAAAGTTTTAGGCTCTAAATCAGCCGGTTTCTCTTCCTCCAAATTGGCTTCATTAACCGTCTTCCATTTCCTCCCGTCCTTGATGAGGTGGAAAAAATATGTTGGAGGCAATTAAAACAAGTGGTAAATGCATCACGCGGGGGGACAGCATATGGTGCGCGCGTGTGTGCGTGTGCGTGTGTGTGTGTGTATGTGTGTGTGACAGACTGACGTTTCAATTTGCTCGTCACGCTTTAATTGTGTAATTGAAGCCGCCGTTGTTGTGTGTGTGTGTGTGTGTGTGTGTGTGTGTGTGTGTGTGTCCCTTTCTTTTCTCACTTTCCTTAAGGAAAAATCACAATAATATTCCTATAATATTCCTATGATATTCCTAAAGGGACTTATATAGTGAGTCTATGGTACTCAATAGTGACTTTATAGTGAGCTTATTATACTTTTATCGCATTTGATCTCCTATGGTATCACTACCATATTCCTATAATATTCCTATGATATTCCTATAGTAACTTAGCATGTCTATGGTAATCAATGGTTAGTTAATAGTGATCGTATTGTTCTGTCTGTATACTGTGATATCCCTATAATATTCCTATGATATTTCTATAGTAACTTTGTCTATGGAACTCAATGGTGAGTTTATAGTGACCTTACTGTACTTTAATGGCATTTTATCTCCTATTACTCCTGTAATATTTCTATGATATTCCTATAGGGACTTATAGTGTGTCTATGGTATTCAATAGTGAGTTTATAGTGATCTCGTCATAATTTATGCCACATTTATCTCTTATTATGGTATCACTATGATATTCCTATAATATTTCCATGACATCCACATAGGGACTTATTGTTTTGCTGTGGTATTTATATAATACCCCTCTAAAAGTGATTATAGGATAGCTGTAGTTGTTTTCAGTGAGGGCTGCTGAGCTGGCAGGGACAGAAGACTTTACTGCAGATAAACTAAATGGACGTCTCCAAACGTTGTAGACCAGTCTATGGCCAAGACAGCAGCCGAGACTGCTAATTAAATAATTTACGGGGGGGAAACTAAGCCGGGACGATTTCACAATCTAATAAAAGTGGTAGAGGAACACAATGAGTCATGTCAACTGTGAAAAGGGAAAAACATTGGCCCAGCTCCAGCAGTTTTACCCAGCATCCCTCCCTCTGTCTGTCTGCCTGCCTGGGAGTAGAGGAGCATGCATTTTGAACATTTTTGAACCACTTCCATCCTCAGTTCAGAGAGGAACAGAAGCTTGTATTTTTGTGTTGTTATAAACTATACAACACCGCAAGTGTTCAGCCAGTCTCGGTTCTCATCGTACACACAAGCTCTGACCTGGATTCCTCCTCTCACTCCTGAAGTTGATTTTTTATGTCTCCTGTGTTCAATTTAGAGCCTAAAGATGAAGAGTTTCATTCCAAAATAAGTTGTGCAGTGTTTGGAGAAGTGAACACCTGAACTTAATTCGGGCAAATAGGGCTCAATTAGTGTGGATGGGACACTCTTCTCTGTTGAAGCCCCAGTTTGTGATTTAAGCTGATAAGACAGGTGTATTTTTACATCAAAATCTTGCCTAGTGCAGCTTTAAAGCAGTGGTTCTCAACGTGGGGTCCGGGGACCACCAGGGGGTCCTCGAGGGAGTTCCAGGCGGTCCCCAGTAAATTAATGAATCGTTAAACTTCACCATTATTCCATTTACAAGAAGTTAACACAATTAGAGAATGTAGAAGAATGACTGTTTTGATCATAGTTTCTCTGTTATCTCTCTACCTACAGCACAGATAGTCATGGGATTCAGGACAAAATCATATCTGACAATAAAAATATTCTCAGATTTGGGTCGGAGAGGAAAAATCTCATCAGATGCAGGTCTGTGGCCCTAATGTGGACTAAATTAGGGGTCCTTGATATGAAAAAGGTTGAGAATCACTGCTTTTAAAGATAAGATGACTTACATCCTTGATAAATAGTGGTGGAAAGAGTACTAGAATGTCGTACTCAAGTAGAAATACTGTTGCTTTGGTAATATTCTACTTAAGTAGGAGTAGAGTAGAAGTACTGGTGTAAAAATCTACTTCAGTAAAAGTAAAAAGTAGCTCATTTAAAATGAACTCAAAAATAAAAGTTACTGAGTTACTGTTATCTTTTCCCTGTGATCCTAAAAGGACGAGAGGAGTTCAAACTAGATTCTTTTAATTGGAAAATTTGGAAATTACACAATAAAGCGCGCAAAGAAAGTAAAGCCAGGTTCCTCTTCTCCTCTTTACATTGATCCAGTTTCTGTTGCTGATGGAGAATCGACAAAATCTGTTCTCTGTAACGGATGTGATTTAAAATGTAACTAAGTACAATACATCAGTAAAAATATACTTAAGTAGAAGTCAAATTACTGACTTTAAAAAAAGTACAACTACACAAAAAAGCTGCTCCATTACAGTAACATGAGTAAATGTAATTAGTTTGATAAATGCAGTACATTACATGGTGTTTTGGGATAATAAATGTTGGAGTGTTTTTGTGCGTGTGTTTTGGATCCGGGCCTCATGTGGTTCAGGCTCTCTGCTTGTTTGTGTCTCCTGGACTCAATGTGCTGGAAAGCTGTTGAGCAGAGACACCATGTGCAGCCTGGCCCTGACAGTAATCAGTCAATGAATAATGAACACACACACACACACACACACACACACACACACAGCATCTCCCTGTGCCCTGCCATTGACAGCTGTTTGGTATCTTTGTGTGTGTGTGTGTGTGTGTTAACTCTATCAGTCGAGTGCAGCTGCATGCCTGCCTGTAGCAATTATGTTCTCCCTAAATAAGAGCCAGTGCTGGGAGGAGGGGGCAGAGTGTGTGTGTGTGTGTGTGTGTGTGTGTGTGTGTGTGTGTGTGAGAGAGAGAGAGAGAGAGAGAGCAAGGGAAGTGGAAGGGGCAGAGGATCGGCACATATTATTAAGCGATTAACTTACTCAAAGGATAGCCGCATGACGTGTGTGTGTGTGTGTGTGTGTGTGTGTGTGTGTGTGTGTGTGTGTGTGTGTTCCTGCACACATGCTGTTTGAACTGTGTAATATAAACCAGCTCAGGGACTTTAACATGAGCCTCTAAGAGTCTTTTTGCGGGATGCGTTGCACACACACACACACTGCGTTTCACTTGCCCTTTTTACCTCTGCTCACATCTCAATCGCATTTTCTCAGTGCGTCTCGCTGTCACACACTGCAGAACACACACTTTCTCTCATTTACACATGCTCTCTCTCTCTCTCTCACACACACACACACACACACTCTCTCACATACACAATCAGACATATGCTCTGTTCTCAGGCCCATATGTATTTATCCAGCCATGTGACCCAATCACTCTTGAGATCCTCAAAGGCCCTGTTGTGTTGTAACTCCATTCACACACACACACACACACACACACACACACACACACACACACACACACACACACACATATAAGCTTATATACACTCACTAACCCCATTGGTACCCACAGGCCTTTTCCCTGTGGCATTTTCATGGTTAATTTGCTGCTCAATAGGTCAAGAGGAAAAGCAGACATCAAGCGTATACACACACACTCTCTCTCTCTCTCTCTCCTTCTCTCTCTCACTCACACACACACACTCACACACACACACCGAGTCATGCGGCTGTCCTTTAGTCCCAGTGAGGCTTGCTGTATGTTTCCCAGACAGATCTCTGCTCTGTGACTTGGTGATTTACTGGGTCATAAGAACACGAGTGCAGCCTCTCCTGAGTCAACAACGCCTTTGTTGTTCGCTGCTTTCTGCTGGGAAACGCCATTAAAATACCACCAAACTGTTACGTGTCCTTCCTTTAGTTATTATTGATCGGATATTTTTACACAGGAGATGAACAGACAAATTTAAATATGGCATTTCCTATCATTTCTTCATAAGAGTGCACTTCTATAAAGAACTTTAAAGAAGACTGACGAGACAGGGATTGTAAGATTTTGATAAAACAGTTATTTACAAAGACGTGTTATGCTAAATCTTGGGGAGATGAAGGAGCTAGTTGCCAATCTTTCTTGTTCTCTCCTGTTTTTCTATCCCTTATGCGTGTGTGTACAACTTTGAAGAACATTTTCCAGTCAGTGCACATGCATTGAAACAAACATCCGCGCACCGAAAGCTGCTCACAAGATGTATGAATTTATTAACACCTGTGTATGTGAAAGTTTCGAGCTGGAGTCAGTCTCTTCATCAGACAAAAGACGATAGAAACCCACTGCCAGTATTTAGCGCCGCTGCTTTTCAATTGTCTTTTGTGTGATGAAGAGCAACTTCAGCCCCAAAACGTCTCATATAGGTGTTAATAAATTCATACAACTTGGCAGCAGACTTTTGCACTGTGCTTTGTTTTGTGCCTGGCAGCTGGTTTAGATTGGGATGTGCATGTTTTTTTACTCTTAGCTGAGTTGTTGTGCAAAAGCCATCTGCTATTATGGGTAAGACAGTGATGCAATAGGTATGAGACCGCACAATGCTATCATTAGGTAAAGCATGTTGACAGAGAGGATACTGAGGCGTAGCATATACACTTTCTATTGTGTGGTAGCGATGACTCTTCTGCGGGGTCTGAATTTGGCTGTTGGATAGAATCATTCAAATTTTATTGACGCATCTCTCACAGTAAAGTTCCCAGGAAGCATCTGACGGACAGAAGGTTCAATGTCGGCCCACACAAACACACGATTTTAACGATTTGAACTGATATCAGAAAGATATTTAGGACCTGATTTCACAAAATGATGCAGGTAGCAACTATGGACGACTACGCTACGGACTTTCGCTTTGATTTTGGTCCTGTATTTACATGGATTTTCAACATTGGTGCATTGTTGCGTGTGTTGTTATCTATTCAACGTAGAAATGTTTGTTAGGAGGCTTTGTTTTGTGTCCAGCACCTGGTTTACAATGGGATGTCTGTCTTTAATTTGGTTAGCCATAATAAGAACGTTCTTTATGGGTTACAATGGAGAATAGCATACTGATACTGAAGTTGTAAAAACATTGTATTTGCATTCCCTGTTGTTTGGCAGCAGTGACTCAGGTCTGGATTTGGCTACTGGTTTACATGACATCATTTGAGATTCTATCGAGGCATGTCTAACAGTAAAGTCCTATCTCTATTGGGATCTGGCCTCGATGATGTCAACGCATCTGCTATCAGAGCAGGCTTCTGCTAACGCTCTTATCTCTTCCTCCTCTTGTCCCCGTTTGATGACATCGTCTAACACGTCCCCTCTCTCTTCCTGGTTCCTCCTCTCGCAGGCTCCGTTGTTCCTGGTGATGACCTCACTGCTGTTCCCTGGCAACGCCCACGCTGCGATGAAGGACCTCTCCTCCTCCTCCTCTCCTCTCACCTCCCTGCTCCACTACCCTTCCTCCAAGACCTCCGTCGTCCCGTTCTCCCCGTCCTCCACCTCCTCCTCCTCCTCGCCCGGGTCGACCCTCTCCTCGGCGCCGCTCTCCAAACCTCAGCCCTTCTGCCTGCAGACGGGCCCGCACCTCATCGCCAGCATGCAGCTGCAGAAACTCAACTCGCACTACCAGAGCCTGGCCGGCGGCTCCGCGGGACACCCGACGTCCGGAGGGGCGCAGAGGGGCTTCGGCACGTCGGCGTTGGGCGCGGGAACCCAGATCCTGGGCCAGTCCGGAGGGCTCGGCGGAGGCGGGATGGGCGTCGGCATCGGCGTGGGGAACCAAGGCTCCGGCGCCGGGGGGATCATCGATTTTGACCCGGTGGACGAGGAGGTTCTCATGTCGCTGGTGGTGGAGCTGGGCTTGGACCGGGCCAACGAGCTCCCCGAACTCTGGCTGGGTCAGAACGAGTTCGACTTCATGTCCGACGTGCCAGCCGGGTGCTGACCTACGGGGGGGAAAAAACGTGGAATGGATCGACAAAGAGAGAGAAGACTTGCTCTCTCCTGTTTTTTTCCTCTTTCCTCCCTTTCTTGATTGATAAAATCGGGAGGAAAAAAGAGACACCGAGCGATTAAGAGTTGTCAGAAAGAGATTAGAGGTGCGCTCTCGTTTTCCTTTTGCTTTCATACAATCTGCTCCGACAGAGGATGCGAACTCTGGTCACGGAGACGGATAAAAGAAAGAGACCACTTGCTTTTGATTCTGTCTTCTCTTTGTTTTATTCATATTTTCACGGAGTTATACTCTTGTGGAAAAGGGAGAGTCGACCGTTTCTGTTCCTTTTCATTTCATTCAATCAGCACGTTTTTCTTTTCTAGGATGAAACACCGAACTGATAAGAGCTTAAAGACTCTCTCGTTCCCGCCTCGTTCTCTCAAATCACTGATTTCGAATCCCTTCGTTTAAAAGAAAGAAAAACAGATAGATGCGGCGGACGGACAGAATCGAGGACTCGCTTGCTGGACCGTGAGGACGAGAGGAGGACTTTGTTCGCTCCTCTCCTCTTTCCCCGTCGCTCCTTCCCTCTCGCTTAATGAAAAGAAAGTGATTGACGCGAGAGGGGCGGGAGGTGACGTCTGAGCTCGGAAAAAAACAATAAAGACGACAAAGACGCACCTGTTGCACTCGTTTTTTCCTTCCCCTTTCCTTAGAGCCGTCCTCCTTTCTCTCTTGAGTTGAAGAAAAAGAAAATGGATACATACAGCTACCATGCTTTGGCTTTATGGGAGACTTGCAAAGGATGACGAACACTAAGTTTCCTGTTTTCTTAATGGACAATATTAGACTCCGGCCTCATGGGAAAGGGACCCCTGTCTTCTTCGCTTCACAAAGAAACTGATTGTTTGAGAACCGGTTATCTCAATTTACTCTATCTCGTTTTTCTTTCTTTCTTTTCTTTTTTTTTTTCAAATTTAGTTGAAGCAGTCGTATTCATAGAACATGTTATTTAAGACAGCGGCTGATATCCATCGGGCCTCTCGGAGAAGGAGCGCTTCAGTCTATAATCAGTTCTACTTTTCTGAACATAATGAATTAGATCAAGGAATCTCGAATCTTTGTGAGCATGGGACCTGAATGGAGTAAATTGTGTCTCGCCCCGGAGCCCAGCCCCATTAAAACAATCTAGTGCTTCGGTCATGTGGGCCCCCTCCAGATATAGGCTCACAACTTGTTTTGTTTCCTGACCCATGCTTTAAGAAACACTGATTCAGGTGGTTGAAGTCAAATTGGTGTCGCAGAGCCCGGATCGGCACTAGGAGCGGGTCCAGTGAACCTGCAAAAGACACCGAGCAACATTGTAAATTGAACCGTTGGAGGGATTCGGCTGATATCGGTAGAAGCCCTCCGCTGTCTTCTACCCTTGTTTAGGAGGAAAGTGCTTTAGCAAGGTTCCTAGGCTGAGGACTCAAGGTTTTGTCAACTTTTTGTGGGAGTAAACTTAACGGAAACACCTACAGATTACTCCACATGCCCTCTGCTTTCATTTCCTGTTCTACCACTTTTGATGTTTGTGTCAAAACAGTTCGGTTACCTCCAACAGACACTTCATTATCACCACACTTCCACATTGTTGATAAGGAAACGTGACTGTTTTGTCATCAGTGTCTCTACATCATTCAGTCTGCAGAGCTATGCGGGGTTAGCCTTTGACCTAAATACTGTGGTTCGCTCTCCAGTGTGTCAAGCTGTTGGTCCACACTCATGCAGACTGCAGGACGGTTGAAATCGGTCCAAAGTGTGTTGAAGTTACTCCCTGACAGACAGACACGGTCCATTCATATTACAGGGTACAGCTAACTCGCTAGCGTTGCTATCATTTTGTGTTTATGCCCGTTAGCATGACAAAGTTATTAATCCGTACCACTTTACTGTCTGACAGTTGACAACATCTTAACAGGCTAACAAGGCTAACAACTATCAAGAGCTTTCAGATGATGTAACGCACCCTCTGGCGGCCATATTGGAGGTCCTCAGCTCTTCGGCAACAGTGACTTAGAACAGCTGATTGCGTTTCTAACAGCGTCTCAACAGAATCTAATTTTATGTTGACATCATTTCAGCTTGTTAGCTAGCTAACCGTGGCATCTGGTCTGCTAACCATCACTGTCTTGTTGTAAACACAGCTGGTTGCATGCTTCGCTATTAGCATCCTGGCTAGTTAGCTAGCTAACAATCCCAAAAGCCAACAGTTTAAGTTAACTGAGCGGACTCTTCTCAAGCTACAACTTGATGTGTTTTGGAGTAGAGACTAGAGCTAAAGACAAGACCGTTTTCAGTTTTCAGCTTAATTTTGGAAACAAATCCACCTTATCAGACTATTCACTTTTACTTGGCTCTCAATAGTCTACCAGGTGTTTGTCCCTGATACTGCAGACTTTAAAGTGGGTGAAAGAAGTCCAAAGGGGGTTAAAGTAACCCCCCTCCCACACACACACACACACACACACACACACACACACACCTATAGGATCTTTTCTGTTAGGATGGGAGCTCTGACCTGTCTGTCATGGTAAGAAGAGATGGGGGTTGAACTGTACAGCAGGAACAAAGGCCTTTCACCTCAACCCAGTCTGTCTGTCATCTGGGCATTGTGTATCTCCTGGACCTCACACACACACACACACACACACACACACACACACACCTGCAGACGTTCATACACAGACACAAGCATGCATGCACACACACACACACACACAGAAAAGACATATGCAACCACACACCTGCATTCACGTTCGCACAAACACACCCAGGCCAAAACGTATATATGCAGGCTTAAAGGCACAGAAATAAACTCACCGCACACACACACACACACACACACACACACACACACACACACACAGGGCCAGGGGGATGGTATTACAGCATGGTAATGGGAGTAGCAGCCGTGAAACAGGCACTTGTTCAGTTACACACATCCTTTACAGGGCATCGGGGTTGTGTGTGTGTGTGTGTGTGTGTGTGTGTGTGTGTGTGTGTGTGGAGAGAGAAAGAGATAGTGATGTGAGAAAGTGAGTGAGAAAAAATACAGTTTGTGTGAGTGAAAGAGACTGTGAGAAACTGTGAGTGAGAGAGACTGTAAGTAAGAAAAAGCGAGTGTGTGTGTGTGCTTGTGTGTGTGTGTGTGTGTGTGTGTGTGTGTGTGTGTGTGTGTGAGGGGAAACTATGAGCAGTACGTAACCCATCCACAGGAAGACCACTGACAGAGGAAAAACACACGCTGGGCCTCATTAATTTATTTAGATATAGACAGCATCGGCAGGTCAGCTTACACACACACACACACACACACTCTCTCTCCGTCTCTCTCTCTCTCTCTCTCTTTCTTTTCAACTCTTCGGTTCTTCAAGAGTGCACACTATTTTCCTACACACACACACACACACACACGGGCCACTACCTGTTTTTGATGTTGATGAGGGTCTCAGTTACAGTCAATGAGGCCGTCGCTGAGCGCCAACTTTCCCTTTCCCTCTTTCTTTCTTTCATTCATTCATTCTTTCTTTCTTTAATGAAACGCGAGAAGCGGTGATCAGTGATTAATGAAAAGCCGATGAAGGAGTAATTTGACAGAATTTTTTTTGTTTTTTTTGGGGGGGGGGGGGGATATTTGCTGGTTATATCTAACAACCCCTTTGCTGTCATGGCGAGGAAGCAAAGTAGAATTTATGTGTTTTTTAAGAAAGAAAGAAAGAAAGAAAGAGAGAAAGAAAGAAAGCAAAGCCCCATCCCAGACGACTGACCCTCCTCTTTCTCTGTCTCTTTGCCTGAATGGGTCAAAATAACTTCTTTAAAATGAGGACAGTCTCCTGTTTGTTTCCATATGTTCAACATTGTTTTTGAAGTTTGGCTGTAATCCCAGCTGAGTGAACACTGTGTGTGTGTGTGTGTGTGTGTGTGTGTGTGTGTGTGTGTGTGTGTGTGAAAAGCCCCGCATCTCCCCCGGGAAGTCGCCCCGGTTCTCCATAGGTCGAATTGTTTGAATTGCCTGAAGTCTTTCATTTCCTCTTTCTCCTCGACCCCACGCTGCAGATTAACCCCTCGTGAACCCAAAGATCCCTCGCAGACATTTGGACTTGAATGTTGGGAACATTTTGCGAATTATTCCTCTCTTTGTTTTTTAAAGGCATACTGAGCAGGATTCTTTCCCCCCTTTGAAATAGCATAAACGCATCCAAAAATCATCCTACTCAATCATTACTTATTGCTCATTGTTCTCTGACACTGTGTGTATGTCTTCTGCCTGGATTTTATTATTTCTGAATGTTCGGGACGGTTCTGGGCGTCGACCTTTTGACAGTTACTGTGTCTGCCTGCAACCAGGATACCAAAATACAGAGAAAAAGCCACAAGCCACAACCAGCAAAATCCGACTGAGTATGCCTTCAATCTGCTTGGAGTGCCACATTGGACGATACAGTGACTGCCAGGAAGCGTTAGATACTAAAATACTCAATTAAATATACTTCTCTGTGATTGACAGCTTACCTAACACCGTCTTAAAGGGGCATTAAGTCATCTTTGAGCTTTATCAACCTCAACAACACTGAACATCACATTTGAAACATTACATTCACTCCATTTAAGCAAGTGTGAAGTAGACTCTGCACTGATTTAGTCCTTTTTCAAAGTCCCTCATATTTACTATATAGATTGAAGTCTTACTGGAGGTTTGCTTCTTTTATTTCATGGTTCAGTTTGTTGTTTTCTTTCCCTCTTTTCGTTGTTTTTCTACTTTCTGGCTTGAGAACGAGACTTTTGTTTTGTCCTCCATCGCTGAGCGCTTAAAAATGCGAGTCGATGGAGATTGGGAGTGTGTTGAAACTCCAATCGGTGGGATGTTTCTGTCCCAAAGCAGATATACACGGGCCAGAAAGTGAGTTTTGAAAGCCTAGAAATCTCCGCACTTCACTATCAACCCCCCAAAAATCTTACTTATCGCCTTTAACTGCCCTGATACAGTAAGCCCCGCCCACCTGGTATTCCTCGCAGAGTAAAACAATTGCCAAGAACTATTTGCGAATGAGAAACTTGACTTTACATCGTGAGTTGATTGGACTGACTCCGGCCCTGATGCTCCCAGGCTCCGGTCACATCACGCTGTGTGTCACATGACAACAAAAGGCCCATTCACACTACAGCAGCTTCAACACAACAAGCGCATAAGACAATGTTGTGTATACACAGGGTCTTGGCTGTACAGCTATTTTTACATGCACGGATCACTGCTGTGTGTGTGTGTGTGTGTGTGTGTGTGTGTGTGTGCATGCGTCCATCCTGCATTCCTGGTTAACTCTGAGCACACAGAATGTATTTAATTCACTTACTTTCTTTTTTTTTTTTGCCTTCATCTGATGACATTTCATTTTGTTTTGTTGATGATTGTTTTCGAGTGCACAGCAGTGATTCATGCGGCAACTTTTTGGGGCAACTCTGATGGGAGACGTTGCTGAAGGAGTTGATGCATTGATTACATTGGAACTTTTTGTTGCCGGGACACAATTGAGAAGATTTTTTATCATTTTGTTTCTTGTTATTTGGGAATGTTGCCCATCTACATTGCCCGAAAAGTTGCCCTGTATGTCACAGTCGGGAGTGATTTCGCAAACAAAAAATGGAATGAAGACAAAAGATTATTTAGTTTCTTATCAACAAACCTGGAAAATATATTTTTATGGCTTCAAATATGTGATGAGTGCCTGTTTTAACCATTTGAATGAATTCAAGTGGAAACAGTACTTGCAAATTAAGATAAACTAAGCAGTAGTTATGTTTTTTTTTTTACTTCAAACATAATGTAACAGTCAGAAGAAAACCTTTTATCTGCAAAACATCGCTTGTCAGGATCTAAAGGAAATTTTAAAAAGGCTTATTTTCAGATTGACGCCCATTCATTTTTCAAATTTACACAATTTGGATCTGGAATGGGTTTCTTAGAGGTGGATTTACAGTTTCCATGACAACAGTGATCTGTAACCATCAGCCACTGTCCTGAGGGTCATGACGAATATTCAACACATTAAGGACCATGTAAACCTTCAGTACGATGTAATGACATGTATCTTTAAATGTTTTCACTCCGCAGTAGTGAATGGAAAATGTCTGCTTATGAATCACTTGTTTAACTGAAATAGACTCTGCACTGATTTATTCTTCTTCCAAAGTCCCTCATATTTACTTTGTACCTGTAGACTCAAGTCTTACTTTTATTCCATGTTTCCTTTTATTTCCTTTCCCTCCTTTTCTGTTGTTTTTTCCTAATGATGAAATGAATATTATTCAAAGATGATTTTTTTTTTTTTTTTTAAAAAGCACTTTTGCTCACCAGCTCCCACTTGTACATCTATATGAATATGTAAATTACTGAGATCATATTGAAGAAAAAAAAAAATGCTTGTATTTTTGTTACTTCTCTGAGTTTGGGGAAAAAATAAAGAAAGTGAAGACTGAAATATCTGTTTGTCGTTAATACTCTGAACATTCAACATACATTTTGCCAGTTTGCCATATTCAATCAAGTTTTTAAGTATAATTATAGAAATATATACTTCTAATACACAGAATATGTAACAAAATAGATAGATAATAGATATTAGGAAGGCCAAAAGAGAATAGAACTGAAGTGACAGAATAAGATAAAAGCTAGCAAAAATACAGGAAATATAGTTGTGTTTGTATGTTAAATCAATTTACTATCAGTTGGATTATTCCCATGTAATTTAGTCAGTTTAGTTGCTGAGAAGATAACATACAAACTTTTTAAGTGTGACTTCTTAACTTTTTAAGTAGATTTTCATGAGGGTTTGATGATCACTTGAACTATTATTTAGAATTAGGAATAAGGAATCATTTCTGAGCAATTTTGTTGAACTGCTTTCAGGAAAAGTTGCATTTTGCTTATTTAACCTGTTTGGAAATTAATTATTCTGAAATCAGCCAAGTGATGAGTCGCTCTCACACTGTTTACTAGTCAGAGGTGATGAAGCAGGCGTTCATCATCATCATCATCATCAGTTTTATAGTACAACGCTCCCATCTGATGGCTCATGATAGAAGTGTACAGAATTATAATATGCAGAATTACCTTTATTCACCAAGAAACCTACATTACACAGGCTTCCCATGCAATCTCTATTTCAAAATCACACACTCTAATAGACTTTTACTTATTGATAAGATGTTCATATTTTGGGAAATGCTCAGTACAGTATGTGCTGTAGTGGCTCGATATCAACTTTGCCTTTGACTCTAAAGCTGAGGATTATTCCACACAGCAAGTAAGTGACAGTGGGTCTAAAACTACATTAAAAGTGTAGTGTAATTTCATTTTATTATCATTATTATTATTATTATTTTCTCTTATCGGTCCACTCACCTTCAACCTGTGTTTTTTATTCTTTTTTTTTTTTTTTTTAGTTAGTTATATGTGGGATTGGGGGGGGGGGTTAAGGCTGGGTGAAATTGTTCACAAAAAAAAAAAGCAAAAATGTAATTTTGTGAATTTATCTCTGCGAATATATCTGCTTTCAAATTCCTAATAAAAACACAGTTAAAAAGTGTATTTTTAAGTGAATTTCTTCTTTTTTTTACAGACTTTTTGTCCAATTCCAAAACAACATTTGAAGTTATCAAATGAATTTCCCATACTTCTCCAGACTTGCATATAGGAAACCAATAGACTGCTGCCATCTAGTGGTGACATCACACAACGACACAGGTTAAATAAAGTTTAAATACATACAATAAACCTTTATTCACCAAGTCACCCTACATTACATGTAGAGGGAATTCTCCTCGGTGCGATTCGTCAATACAAACATCAATACAAGTGACAGGTAGAGAGAAGGAGAAGGCCTGCTGACTGACACTTCGTCCAGGAGCTCACAGAAAGTGCTGAAACAGTGCAGATCCCACAGTAAGAGTCGACTAGAACTGATATGAGCTAGAAGGCGTTTGCAAATACTTTTCATAGTTTGTTTTATGCAGTTTGAAGCACCAGATGGGTGGAGCTGACACACAAGACGAGACAACGAGCATCAGAACGTTTATAAGAAACTGTTTGGAAGTTCATTTAGTGTTATTTTTTACTTTTGTGTTATTGACACTATCTGAATTGTCTGTGTGGTAAACTGGTACCCATCTGGTAATCCAAGTATCTTAAAGCAAATACTATGAATTATTTGCAAATATTGTGGAGACAGTGGGGTGAAAATTGTTCTTTTTGGGTGTCAACTCCTAAAATCTGTATTCATTAATCAAGGCATGAAACTGTTTTTTTTTTTTTTTTTCATCCACCGGCCAACGAAGCTGGCAAATCTTGTTTGGTGAAATTCAAAGACTGATGGGTCAAGGAAACGTTTTGGGTTAAGACAGGACACTGGTCAAATCCACCACAGGGTTTTCCTCAGGATGTGAAGTCAAAAGTCCAAAAACTTTTGATGTCTTATTTTTCTCAAATCCAACAAACTTTCAAGGATTTTGAAGTCCTGTGGGCGTCCTGATCAATAAATTTGGGTGCTATATTTTAATTAAATAAAGTACTTTCAAGTGCATCCATTCATTTCAAAAACATTTAAGGCCTTCTTTTTATATTTCTCAAATCCACAAACTTTTACGGATTTTCAAGGCCCGTGGGAACTGACTGATGCATTTCTGGTATTTTTTTGCATGCATGTTAGCATGATACAAATGTCAATTAATGCTGTCAGTCCCCCAAATTTTACATAATTGTATTCATACAAAATTAAAATACTTTAAAGTAGTTTCAAAAAGAAACAATTCCACCCCAGTGTTGCCAGATTGGATTGACAGTATTCAGCACAATAATTGCTCAAAACCTGCCGGCTTCCCCTAATCTGGCAAAAAAAAATCGGCCCAAATATTAGGCCAATAGATGCAAGAACACTGTAAAACGTCAAAGGTTTGACCAGCACACTTCAGCATGGGATTACTACCAGAGAGAATACTCTTCACTCTGTCTGAGGCGGGCCTCTACGACAATTATCTGCCAAACTCATCTCATAACCAAGACAACGCCCAATCTGGCAACACTGTTCCCCCCCAGTGTCGAAACACTCAGTATCAGTATTAGTGTACAGTATTACTGCAGGAACAGGGAGGTAGTTGAGGTGAGCGTCCCAGAGCCTCAGTTTGGCCACAACAACAACAACAACAACAGTAACTTCATTCCCAAAATGAGAAATCCTCCTGGATCTGGTATGAAAGAGAAACTCTATGAAGTAAAACAGAGTTCAAATTAAAGTTGATCAAAGGTCACATTTGTAGGGATTGTGGTTGTGTAGTTTAGACACAGCTGATGATTCCAGGTAAAAAAAATAAAATAAAATCCCCCCAGAATTGATATGTAGCACTTAGGAATGATTTTGATTGATTCAGGGAATTTATAAGTGAATGACATATGCAAAAAACACATATTTACCTGTTTTCACCCATTTGTTTGTTCATATCTCAAAAAGTTACAAACAGATTTGGATGAAATCTGGTGGACTGATCGCTCTTGGCCCGAGGATCAAGTGATTCGATTTTGGCGGTGATCCGGATCTGGGATTTCCACCATTCGATGATTATCCTTTTTATTTTTTTTAGCCAGAACTATCATGCTGGATTCAAGTGCTGGTGGGAAAGTCCGACATCCGTGACTTCCAAGTCGGGCTGCTAAACAGCGCTGCATTCACGTGCTATTTTGTTTTTAGAATTGGAAAATGGAACCAGGAAGACAAACAATAAACATAAAACGTTCCAGCTCCGCGTTGGCGGAGGTCTGCGCTCTATCGAGTGTCTTCTACTCAGAATATGAAACATCCATTGTGGCCATATTCAAAATCCCACCCCAAAACAACCTAAAAAACATCTCACGCAGCCCAATTTGCAGTTGAAGCGCTCACAACTGCCAATTTCAACAAAACATGAATATGGCACATGATTATATTTGATATGTGTTCGTGTGGCTGCATGTTTTGCTCCATATCCCCGTTCGGATGATTGACAGTCAACCTGCGTGTTCGGATGATTGAAGTCCACATCATGTCTGTGTTCAGGGTGAGTCCTGATCCACATCTGTGTTCGATTGCTCGGGTCTGCTCAGGTTCTCCTCCTCCTCCTCCGCCTCGTCGTCCTGCTGCATGTTCTCTGCGGTCGAGTACTGCTCCAAAAACTCCATGAAGTCGTCGTTGAACGGTCGGTCGAAGGTCCGCGCCTCCGAGCCGACCGGCAAGTCGGACTGGGTGAGGTAGGCGGCCGCCTGGAGGTACGCCTCCTTCACCGCAGCGGGAACCGTCTTCAGGACGTGCTGCCGATGGCCTGCGGGAGGAGAGGGGGGAAAGTCCTGTTAACTTAGTGCTTTAAAAGAAATGTGTCTGTCACAAATTGCTTTACAGAGCCGCAAGAGGCAGGAATACAGATGTCGTGTCGTCCCCTATTGTGATTTCAGTTTCCACAATTAATAATGTTGAATACTAGCATATCGGTAATATTGAAGCATTTTTATTTGATTTAGGATGTCCACTGTAACTGAAAATAGTCCAGATGTTGATATTTATATAGATAACAGAGCATCTTTGTATTTTGGCGACTCCAAGTGGCAGTGAGGAATAACTGTTTGAATTTTTAAATGTTTGAAGGACTTCATTACCCAGAAATCATTTAACATGATGTCAGTAAACTGCTCTCCTCATGCCTAAATTTCCTCTCAGTGGTTAGTTGGGGTGAAGATGGTGAGAAAAATCTTTTGGCAGCAGGTTCAATGGTGAGACGAGAATGTTTAGGAGTCAGTTTAGTATTTCAATTTTAACTTTTGACTCATTTCCTGTCCGATTTGACCGTAACACCACAAATTAATCTGGGTAAATACGGCAAATATATGATGTCTCAGTTAATGGGGATGGGAAGCTTTTCTCTGTTGCTGCTCGACTTTGTGCTTTAGGCTGATAAGACCGATGTTTTTATGTAATAAACTTTCTTAGTGTAGCTTTAACTCAGTCCCAGTTTTCATTTGAAGAAAGCTACTCTTTAGAACTGGTTTCAAAAAGATTCTGATCCCCAGCCCTTTTCCCCTGTGCTGTTTTACTCGCTAAAACGACGCCAACGCACCCCGAGCTCCAGCCTCCTGCGTCGCCTTCCCCTCTTCCTCCGCCTCCAGCTCGCCGCAGGGCCAGGCGATGGGAAGCTGCCGGAAGCGCTCGTACATGACGTTGCACCAGGTGATGAACACCCTGGTCACCACGCTCTCCGAGACGCCGAAGCGAGCGGCGAGGTCCTTCCTGGGCAAACCCCGCCGCAGACGGATCAGGGTGAGGAAGAGCTCGTCCATCGGGCCGAGCTTCCGGTGCCTCCCCAGCTCGTTGCCGCCGACCCTCTGCCTCCCCTACAGGACAGGACGGGACAGGACAGGACAGGACAGGACAGGACAGGACAGAGGAGGGATAATGCTGTTCATGGGCTAATAGTTTGAGAAGAGCTGAGAGAGAGGAACGACTGTCTTTCCATCTCTACAAACTGCACTCGTCGGAGTTCATGAACACTTTTGATGATCCAATTCCATGATTTCTCCTGACTATTCCATGACATACAGCACAATTTCCACGATCAATATTTGTTAGTTTATGTTCAAATAGGACTGGGCAATATATCGTACAATATCGATATCATGATATGAGAACAATTTCCACAATCAATATTTGTCAGAGTTTATGTTCAAATGTTAGTTTTTGGGTTTTTTTAATAGCTGTTTGAAAAGCCCACATCTTGTTTGGGATAGCTACAATTGTCATGCACTCAGTATTTTTTTATTTGGTTTACTATTTCTTCAAATGTAATCTAGGCATACCAGCTCGACATTAAAGGATAAGGCTGGTGTTTTTTAACACATTTCTTATCGTCAACAAATCCTATGAAAATAACAAAATCAGCAATGAATTTGTTTTGCTAACAAGTCTCGTCCATGTAGCCGATGCCCAATAAAGCCATGTCTCAGTAGCCATAGCACTCCATTGTATTAACAAGACTAGGTTGGCCTAGTGCAAGCCGGGCCCTTGATGTCTCGCCTCTTCTTGGCTTTCGCACCCTAGTATAATACGTGTTCTGGACTGTAGGTAACGCGGCGGGTCCAGGTGGGACACTGTCAGCCGAGTAAGTAGCCTACCATAACTGGTCTGTTTGCTTTTCAAAAATCATTTGGATCGGATGCTGAGACTATCAGTTCTCCTGCAATGATCATAACTGAAAAGGTTATAATGGGACAAACTTCTCGTTGGGGAAATGGATATAGAATATATGCGCAAAACCATAAAAAGAAGTAATAGAAATAGGCGAAAAAAGGATTACTGAACTGCCCCGTCATTAGGACACAGTGGGCAAACTTTCCACTGATAAAATAGTTTGTGGACACATTGAGGCTGTAAAAACATTTTCTATTCATAAAGTCAGTCAATATGAATGCAACAGCCTACATTGAACCAAACAGCACAATTAATATCAACAGTAACTTTCCTTCATTAATAATATGGTCAATTAAGTAGCCGCTATATCTCCGATATAGTAAACTATGATGGAAAGCAAAGTGATTCTGCTGGTCTTAAACACGTCGCCCTGCGAACAGCACTTCTTACTGTCTGTTAATTCAATATTTAGCCAACAGGTTCCTTTATTACTTGTCGTTTTCATTTGACTACAGCATTTTTGTCCATATCGGGATCCTGTAGGAATGTGACTCCCTGTTTCCAGAGAGCTGATTGGTCAGGAGGCGGGCCTTTCATCCGTGTTGATCCGGTAGTGTTGTTTTCAAAGTTGGAATAGCTAAACAGCAACATTTTACATCTCTCTGTAATTGTTGTGAAGTCCGCGTGGAACAATGAGGTGCTTGGTACCCGGATGTGGAAATGTTCGTACCACGGGATTATCGATCCGACACAAATTCCACATTTTCCCTAGCGACCCGGTGCTGTGCAGCAAGTGGCTGGAAGCCATTCGACATCCACAGTTTACTCCGAAATTCACAACGGTGCTGACAACCAGGACACACGGTCTGCGGGTGTGCAGCGATCACTTCACAGATGACGACTACCAGGGAGGCCAAAAAAGTTACTACGCTACACTGAGACGAGGTGCTGTTCCGGTTGTTTTCCCGTGGTCCAGCACAGAGCGCGTGCCCCCAACGCCTCTGTCCCACCAGCAGGCGAGTGAACAGCGCGTGTGCAATACATGGCTGCCTTAATAGTTCCTGTATATGGGCTACTCGCTGAAGCCCTCGACGACGGAGGTGTTTCGATACACTCAAATGTTACTATCAGTGAAATTACACTGCAGTTATGTTTTCTTATGTATTCCGCAAAGGCTATATTCAGAAGTAGGGATGCACCGATGCCACTTTTTCAATGCCGATGCCGATTACGAGAAGTTTAAGTATCGGCCGATACCGAGTACCGATCCGATCCATTACTTTTACTGAACAGTGCAGGCTTACTTCCTTAGTTTGGGGTCAATGGACAAAATTATTGAGATAAAATCCTTGTTTTTCTCACTGTTTGAGAAATACAGGCTTCTATGTGCCACAAATGCATAAAATCAAGACAGTTTGCTTTTATTTCTTACATGTTACTCATAGCTTTCGGTATCAGATTTTAGTCTTGGGTAAAATCTCCGATACCGATATTCCATTTTAGCCTGGTATCGGCACCGTATATAGCAGTGATTCTCAACCTTTTTCATATCAAGGACCCTAATTTAGTCCACACTAGAGCCACAGACCCGCATTTGATGAGATTTTGTCTCTCTGACCCAAATATGAGAATATTTTTATTGTCAGATATGATTTTGTTCAGAGTTCCATGACTATCTGTGTTGTAGGAAGAGAGATAACAGAGAAACTATGATCAAAACAGTCATTCTTCTACATTCCCTAATTGTGTTCACTTCTTGAGAATGAAATAATGGTGAAGTTTAACAATTCATCAGTTTGCTGTGGACCCCCTGGAACTCCCTCAAGGACCCCTGGTGGTCCCGGGACCCCACGTTGAGAACCACTGGTCTATACATAGGCTTATAGAGGAATTGATATGTCGACATTATTTCTCATCATAATTCTTTGACTATAGCGTTTGTAGGATGACTTTTGCAAATTATCTTTCAAATAGATGACGCCACCAA
Organism: Centroberyx gerrardi; assembly: GCF_048128805.1. Classification (NCBI taxonomy): domain Eukaryota; kingdom Metazoa; phylum Chordata; class Actinopteri; order Beryciformes; family Berycidae; genus Centroberyx; species Centroberyx gerrardi. The sequence goes on along the minus strand of NC_136019.1, from coordinate 5,394,105 downwards.
TGCAGCCAAGAGAGATGCCTCTTGTTCTGCGATTTCAGCTGAGCAGCCCTGTGAGGGGTCTGCGTCCAAGACACATGCCGTTGTTTCGCGTGCCCGGCCCTCCAGGGTTGTATACTGCCACAAGTCCAGCTATCCATCCAGCACGCTGTGAGGTAATGATTTGATATCAATATACAATGGTTTGTTATTTCAAATGTATTTATAACAATAATAAATTCACAAACGTTTCATATTCACTTGTTGCCTCAGAAGTCTATGGCAGCATCCCAATCCATTACACGGGGAGAAATGGAGGTCCAAAAACTACCATCAGACAATGTGACTGAACTCTCCTTGTAACAGAGACATATTTTCTAGCTTTGTTTTTTATCACATGCTTGACACTGCTGAAAAGTTTCTTGATGTAATTGAATGCTGTTATCTATTCATAAGAGAGGTTGATTTGTGTGTGTGTGTGTGTGTGTAGTCTGGTATCCCGCTGTGCTTGTGTAGGTATATCTGTTTATATATTTTTTTCCAATAATTCTGTTGTGTTATGTGCAGTACCTGTGGCATGTTACATATGCCAACTTTTTTTTCAATTCCTCCAGGGTAGTTTGCCTGACTCTCTGGCTTCAATCGAGCTGAGAGCATCGCCACAGAAAATGTCGACTCCCCATTCGAGTGCAAAGCGGGCTCGAATGGACCCGTCTACTGAGGAACGCACACGCTCTTTAGAAGGCAGAGGCCCCGCTGACAGCACGTTTCAGCCATCTACAATTCACGCAGGCAATTCATCACATCCTTCGGGTCCATCTTGGAAAGAAAAACAGTGGATTGTTTACGAAACAAAGCTGATGGACCTCTTCAAGTTCTGCCGGCACTGTCAGCAGGCCGTCTCGGACATTAGAAAGACAGTGCAAGGAGGTGTGATAAAGATAGAATGGGAGTGTATCAGTCACCACACGGGGGAGTGGACATCCAGCCGGGCTACACTTCCCATATCCAGTGATGACGGCACGGACCATGCTGGCTGTCATTGACCACAATCACAACATCAACAGAGAACAGGCAACAACGAAAGAAGGTGAGACATGTTGTAGGATCACAAGTAGACTGGCTCGCACTCAAATAGCGAGATAAATATACTTTTTTTATTTTTCAATGAGGCATAACTCACAGCCGAAAACGTTTTGTCTCCCATGACTTATGGCTCATTGAAAAATAAAAAAGTCTGTTTATCTCGCTATTTTTTTGAGTGCAACCCATTCTACTTGCGGACAAATGGAACGAAATGAACGAAGGATCACGCGCCAAATCTCACCAAAGCGCAGTGGGACACCTTTTATATGATTTGTAACAGAAAGAAATCCTTCTATCAGATCTCATCTTGCCATTCTTTATGTAAAGCTCTGTCTGTTCTAAACTGGTACTGGAAAATGTCCATGATCTTGACTACAGCAGTAACTCCTTGTGTACGGAGAGGGTTCTCCCCAACTAACATTTTTACCCCCCCTACTAAAACACAGGTGAGAAGCGCTACAGCCTCTCCTATGCAAAACAGCGGAAGAAGTGGGTGGCCAAGAAAATGTATGAACCCAAAACTCACCAATACAGGGACGTCCTGTTTGACATGGTGCTACGAAGGAGAGCACAAGATCCAGAGTCTCTCTCCCCTCTCTACCACATAACATTGCCAAAGAAAACAAGCCATCTAAAGCTGAAATGGTAGATCAGCGTAGATCCCGTTTTAAAAAGTGAATGACATTCATATGCCCATTTTTTTTAGGTGTTACAATAAATTATTGTTCTTGCAATATAACGTCTCACTTCACATTTCTTTCACATTTACTTGACATGTATAATGTTTTCTAGCAGCTAGTAGGATTGTAATGATTACAAAATGAAATGAGTACAACTTTTTCCGTTGAAATGATTTATTTGAATTTGAGCATTGAAATATTGTGATTTTACACGTGGAAAGGCAATGTCAGTATTACAGGTGTTGAAAATCCATTACAGAGTAACTGCCTGATTCAGAAGGGTGGTTTTGTCTTATGAACACAACACAAGATGGAAGGACAAGATGCCACCAGCCTGTTTTGACTAAAATAAAACAAGAATATTTAGTGAAGTACTGAGTACTTGTACTGTGAAAGGAAGACAAACCAGTTGGAGATGATGTGATGATTTGCTTGTATAATATAGCATAGTAGTATAACTGTAGTATTAGGTAAATATTCTGCTGTAAATCGTACGTGTTTTTTAGGTTGACCTCTAATGTGCAGAAACGCACTAAATTAGTCAAGCACATTTTATTGCTGATTTTTGACTGTTCACAGATAACTATTGCACTAATACAATAGAGGTACAGCATATGTGGTGAGAATTTTGACTGTTCATAGATAACTTGTTTACTAAAAAACAGAGTATATTGGGCTATGTGGTGAGAAGTTTGAATGTTCATAAATTCGGCTACTTGTTTACTAAACAATAGAGGTAGGCCTACAGTATTTTATGTTTTGACTGTTGGTTGATAACTTCTTTACCAATACAGTAGAGGTAGGCTTACAGTATTTTATGTGACGAGAAGTTTGTCCCATTATAACCTTTTCAGTAATGATCATTGCAGGAGAACTGATCCAAATGATTTTTGAAAAGCAAACAGACCAGTTATGGTCGGCTACTTACTCGGCTGACAGTGTCCCATCTGGACCCGCTGGGACATGGTTTCGACTCCAGTTGATTTTGTCAACCGTGAAGAAAGTCTCTAACAGTCTAGGCTTTGGGGGAGCTAGAAAGTCAGGGTGGCGTGTCACACAGGTAGGTTCCTCAGGGTCTCTGCCATCTTGAGCTCCTGCAGTACAGGTTCCAGGATGTCCCGTTCAGTTTGCATGGTCGGTGCCACCGTAGCAGTAGTGTCCGTTTTTAGTCTCTCCCTCTCAGCCAATCGTTGCCGTATTCCCTCATCTGAATACTCCGGCTCATACAAATACGGCAATATCGATCCACCAAATCCAAACCTCTCATCGTGGGTGTTGTCAGCAGCATCTTCAAAATCGTTGTATTGATCAGACTCTGACCCAGACATTGTACATTTTCCAAATAATGAAAGACAAAAATAACATTACGTAGTAAATAAGTTAAACAAACGGTGTAGCGCACAACGAAGTCCTCGAGCATGCGCAGTACTTGGTTCATCTGAAACGGAACTACTTTCCTGAGATGGAAAACGTGTTTACGGTCGGCTTATTAAGTTGTTTGAGGAAAAAGTCGGCTGGCCCGGTGCATCGTGATGATGAAATATGCTGCCCAGAGCAACGGCATGGCTCTTGACGTGTTTTTAATAGCTACATGGACAAGACTTGTTAGCAAAACAAATTAATTGCTGATTTTGTTATTTTCATAGGATTTTTTGACGATAAGAAATGTATTAAAAAATACCAGACTTATCCTTTAAACATCCGAATGGTTGAAAAAAACAGAAAATAAAGTTCTATGACATTTCCAAAATCGTTCAAATTCCATTAAAACGATGAATCAAAATGTCCACAAATTGGCTAGACTCCCCAGAGTTCACACACTGACTTGGATATGAAATTAAATGACTTTTCAATGACTTCAATGTCTTGTTTGGTGAAACTCAAGATTGGCATGTTTTGGGGTAAGGCCTCATTTTTACTCATGATCTTGTCGGGTCAAGAAATCCTGGTAAAATTATTTTAAAACTGGTGCTGTAGCAACACAAATCTCCATCACCGGGTTTTCCACAGGATGTGAAGTGTTCAAGGCTGTCCATTCACTTTCAAAAGCTTTTAAGGCCTTGTTTTTTTCCATCTCAAATCCATAAATTTCCAAAAATCCACACGAGGATTTTAAAGGCCCCAGTTCTTTTTGAAGCATGGCTTCCTCTACCTTGAAGACAGAACCCTCTTGTTTTGGATAGCTACAATTTTCATGCAATCAGTTATTTTTTATTTGGGTTGTTATTCCATCAAATGTTATCTAGGCCTACCAGCTTGAAATTAAATATCTGAATGGGAAAAAAAAAAGCTTGCTGCAAAAAAAACTGTGAATTTCCATGACATGTCCAAAACTTATAGGATATTTATCATATTCCTTAACTTTTGCAAGCCCCAAAACAAACATTTTCAAATTCCATTACAACAACAAAGGGAAGGCTTTGTTGGCCAAGACGCAAACCATGTAGTCACAACTTCCTGGGTGTCACTCCCCTCTCTTTCTCCCATCTTTCCTGTCTCTGTCCACTATCAAATAAAGCAAAAAAGCACAAAATGAAAACAAGCGTCGTCTTTACCTTGAAGACAGAACCCCAGTACTGCATCTGGCTGCTGCCTTTGGGTCGGAGGAAGTCGTAGAGGGCGAGGAAGGTGCTGTAGTCAGGAAGGCCGGTGTGCCGCTGGATCTCCCCCGCACTGTCCTGGAACTTCTCCACGGAGAAAGTCCTCGCCTTCTTCAGCTGCAGCTGAAACTCCCTGATCCGTGCGGCCGCCCTCTCCAAGTAGGCTTCATCACTCTCACTCTCCTCCTCCTCCTCCAGTCTTTCGTTGATTACCGAACTCCCTCTCTCCTCCTCATTCTCCTCCTCTGTGATTAGGGGTTTCTCCAAAGAAGGAGAATAGTTAGGAGAGTCACTAGAGGGAGAATCATCAGGATGCTTCTCCACCATCTCACTTATTTCCTCACTCTTCTCCGTCTTCTCCGAGGGCGACAGAACAGGTGGACGAGTGGGTGACTGGGTGACACAGCCAGCGGGAGACTGGACAGCAGCAGGACTAGTCTGAGACTGACACCTCTCCTCCTCCACACCGGCCACCATCCTGCAGCTCTCCCCGTCCTCCTCTTCCTCCTCTTCGCTGGCTACGGTGTGGCAAATCTCCTCTTCCTCGTCTTCATCCTTGATGACCACTTTGAGCCAGGCCCCAGCCTCCACCATGAGAGACTCAGTCACCTGGGAAATAAAACAAACAAAAGGAGTGTAAATGTATGCCAAGAAGGATAGGTAGAAATAAGCAAAAAAGGAAAACTTCTTGCATACTTGGGTGAAGAATAAAAGTATGACAAAGGCATACACTGAAACACTGTTGGTTTTAATTAATAAATACATCTTTTTATTCTTCATCCAAGTGTGCAAGAAATAAATCAAACCAGCAAAGACTTAACACAGTAGCACAGTAGACTTAAAACAGTAGTAATAGCATTGTTGTTGTATTTAACGTTATCATTATTTTAGTAACTGTAGTAGTAATAGTAGCAGCAGTAGTAACAGTAGTAGTACAGTAGTAGTAGTAGTAATAGTAACAGTAGTAGTAGTTGCTGCAGTAGTAGTAACAGTAGTAGCAGTATTACTAGAGTAATAGTAGTAGTAGTAGTAGAAATAGTAGTAGTAGCAGTTGTAGTACCTAGTAGCAGTAGTAGTAATGGTAGCAAATAGCAATGTAGTAGTAGAAACAGTACTAGTACAGCAGCAATAGTAGTAGTAGCAGGAGCAGTAGTAGTAGTAGTAGTAGTAGTAGTAGTAGTAGTAGTAATAGTAGAAATGCAGCAGTAGTAGTAATAGTAACGCTAGTAATAGTACAGCAGCAATAGTAGTAGTAAAAGTAGTTGCAGTAGTAGTAATAGTAACTATAACAACAACAGTGACAACAGCGTAATAGTAGTAACGTTAGTAGTAGTAGTAGTATTAGTACTAGCAGTAACAGCAGTAGTAGTAGTAGTAGTAGTGGTGGTGGCAGTTAAAGTAGTAAGGTACCACTAGTAGAAAGAGTAGTAGCGGTAACTGTCTATCGTAGCAATAACGTTGTTACAATTTCAATATTATTACTGAAGTAACGTTACAGATGAACAGAGCCTACATAATGTATTTACAGTAGGCTAGCAGCTAAACCTGAGCGAAGCATCTGTAGCTAGCTAACACTCTGCTCTAATTAGCTAAACAGACCAGCCTTCATTATAATGTTTGCTAATAAGCAAATCATCCCAGCTAATGTTAGCACTCTGGTCGTCAGTCTTTCTGTGAAAACCAACTCAGTTATATCGGTATACTTACAGACAGATCTTTGCCGTTGGCAGCTCGGAGTTTTTCTATACGAGACGCATATGTGTCTCGTCGTTTAGGAAAAGTTTTTGCCACAGTACAGTATGTGTGATCCATGATAATAGCGATCTCCATTTGATCATGACCTCCCTGCTAGCAGTCGCTACCGATATGACCAGTGTCACCGCAGAGACATAATTAACGACAGGAGTTCTGGTTAAACTTTCAAAATAAAACCGTTATTGCCGAACATATTTCTTAACACAACATTTGTATCTATTTCACGGCTTTACTTTCACTCCAGCTTCTTTCTAATTATGCCACTGAGTAGTTTTATTCGACTTGTGTTGTTCTGTACACCCTAACCGCTGATTTTTATGCTTTTAATGTGAAGGCAGAATCGACCAACTTCCGGTATCGTTCTAGATATCTCTTTCTAGCTTGACGCAGCTGTAGTGATTTGTCAATTACCAGTGTCAAGCAAGCCAGAATAAAAAAGATTGGAGTTCCAGTTGTAATTTTACAAACAAAAACGCAAAGCAAAACAAAAAAAAACCTATTGACAAACACATGTTGTCACATTTTTGGAGTTACACAAAGTACCAACGTGAAAATGAATGCCTATATTAGCTAAATGAGAAGAGGACTACCAACAATGTGTATATGCATGAAACCACAAGCCCAGCCACAATAGACTCCATGCTCATTTCATTACCGCCACCAACTGGATTTTATCATGCTTTACACCTGTATTACTGAATCTCCAGGCTCCATCTATCCATTATAAACAAATGTCTTCTACTTTTGTACTTTTATTTTATAAGTCTGTCATTAAATTCTCCTAACTTCCTGGGTCCTGGAGTATTAAAAGTGGGTCAGGAAATAAAGTTCAGCCCCAGCAAAACTGAAGTGGGTCCCCGAATTACTGCTGGCTGCAGGCCGTGCTGCTGAGCTCCTCCAAGTCTTTGCAGTATAAAATGGGTTGAATAAGATGTAGGTTAGTGGGTTGATGTAAAATGTTGCCGGAATTGCCCTCATAAAAGATGCCTATTGCTCTGAAGATTTATGTTGTGAGAAATAAAATATTATGGTAAAGTGGGTCACCAGACTGAGCTGTTTGTATACACAGAGTAATGAACTGTGGAGACATTTTTATTAGTTATAAGTAGAGTCGAGTTTGATCCTGGGCTCTGGGATTAATTAGATCCCTGAAATGTCCTTAATTTCTCCATTACATAAACATTAATTATCCATTAAAAATAACATAGCTTTAAAAACAGTAAAGGTTAGTATCATGGGGTTTTAAGGGATTTATTCATGGGTTGATTCATGGAGACACTAGTAATTAAGGGATTTTTTTATGTCCTTTAAGTAATTAATGGAAAGTTCCTGTCCCCCTGAATCTTTCATTACATTAGAAAGCAAGCAGCCATAAATTAAGGGGATGTTTAAGGGGGTTTCAATGGGGTTTCCTCCATTAATAACTCCCTTTATTCATTTTGCATGAATTAAGGGGTGAATTAATGTAAATGTCAGGTTATTTTAAGCCTGGGGAGAGCAGAGACAGTGCAGAGGGAGAGGGAAAGCATGTGTGCGTCACTGCTGTTTTCTGGCAGAGAAACAGACAGAGCCAGGAGGAGTTTTATCTGCCTCAGTGTAAACAGAGCTGAGGCTGAGACAGAGAGGCATTTCCTGACAGAGACTGAGGCAGAGACACAGAGAATCTGACACACACAGAGAGTCAGAGAGTTCAAACAGTATTCTGTATCCAGGGAACTTTAATCTCATGTAATGCACATCTGATGAACTGGCACGGGAAAATGGGGGGTGTATTTAATATATGAAACCCTAACCCTCTATTGATCCAGGCTGTCCCATTTTGATTAATTATGTATTTTTCAATGTGATGTTTTCTCTCTGTGTGTGTGTTGTGTGTGAAGTCTTTATTGATTGGGCTTATCAGTTTTAAGCTATGTTCTTATGTTTTGTTTTGTTTTGTTTTGTTTTTAACAGTCATACACATCACATTAAATAGAACATAAAAACATAAAAAATACTGCCAGAGGTAGGCTACATATATGTTGAATTATGAAGGGAAGAATTCCAAACAATATTCACTTATAGATATTTTACATCAGTCAACTTCAAAACAAAGCACATTAAATGTGTGTTATAGATGAAAAAGTTCCCCCACAAAATATAAAGGTTCACAAGATATTGATATCATAGTCTATACAAGAAAACTTTATAAAATATCAAAGATGATTATGTTAAAATGTGATTTATTGGAAGATTGTGACATGTTAGATATGGTCTTATGTGCCGGAGTGTCTTAAAACGGAGTTTCCTCAAAAGAAAAAAAGGAAGAAATTGAAAATGTTTTTCAATATATTCCAATTCATTGTCTCCTGTCTTGACAAAAGTAATCTTGGTGCATAAGAAGATAATATACATTGTTAAGTAGCATCTATGTATCTACATTTTTTGTTATACATAAATGCAAACATGACATTTGAGCTTGGAAAAATACTATTAAATACGAAATACTATACCTTTTACTGCTGATTAGCTTTGTAGGACAGAACTGTAGTAACCAGTTTATGACGGTAGGTAGCAGGATTTCCAGTGTGACTTTCAGCACTTTTGTCCCTCGCAGTCTGCCGTAGTCGGTCTTATCATTCAAGACCGGAAAACGGGAGGTCCTTTTCCCCGCAGACTCCAACATGGTGAGCCGTATTTCCTCACGATTCCTCTCCGAAATCATCTTCAAACATCACTTTTTGCAGCTGTAACATCACACAGTTACACATTATAGTCTAAAATTCCACATCTTATGCGATGGATAATCCCTAAATTGTAGTCAAAGTTGCGATTCTTGCTATATATTGATAGCGTAAAAAAAATCTGACCCCCACTTTGGTTATCATCCATGGCTTGCTAGCATCCGTGTAGCATTTAGCTAACGTTGAAAACCGACAAACTGCAGTTAAAGGACCTAAGTGTCCATTTTCTTTGCCCGAAACAAGGAGTTTGGGTTGTAATCTCACAGAGAAATGGCAAAAATTAACGGGTATAAATGTTTTATTCTGTGCTGTTACCATTCTGTCAACTGCAAGCTAGGCCACAGCCGGGCGGTGCTATTTAGCCTTCCATTGACACGTTAGCATGCTAGCCGGTCTGACCGTTCAGCCGCTGGTTTCAGAGGCTGGTTCAGCATTTTCCGACCCATACAGCAACAGTTAATTGTCCTGCAACGTTAAACACCGGTTGTTTTGTCCTGTTGTTGACCGACTCGTGTCCCTTTTCCCCAGGCAAGAGGACCGAAGAAGCACCTCAAGCGCGTCGCAGCGCCTAAGCATTGGATGCTTGACAAGCTCACCGGAGTTTTCGTAAGTAAAGTCCACATTCCTCCACACAGTTGGTGCAGACTACATTCAATTTAATCGTATCCCTGCTAAATCTGCATGTTGATCCTCCTGTAGTAATGTAGCTTCTTCATTATCGGGGGGTTAAGCAAAATAGTCTTAAGTGAAATGGATGGGTATGCAGCAAAGGCAGGCATTGCCCAGTGTTCATTTCAGTAATGGCATGTAATACTCTGGTTTAACTGATGTGTGTTCATATTATTAATGCCATACCAGCCCCACTTGTTCTCCATTTCTAATGAAGTAGTAATCAAGAATATAGAAAATAACAGGGGAGGCATTTAGAATCATCCTTCATTGATGATGAATCTAAGTTGTGTCCTAAAATAACAGATCCTGATAAGATGCATCACTGAACAAGTTTATTCTAAAGTTGTACTCACTGGAAGTCACTATACACTTATGCTACATGCCTAAAATGTGTGATGGCAATTGCTCATCCCTAACCCCCTCTCCTGTCCTTCTCTCCCAGGCTCCTCGCCCCTCTACCGGTCCCCACAAGCTGAGGGAGTGCCTGCCCCTCATTATCTTCCTGAGGAACCGCCTCAAGTATGCCCTGACGGGGGACGAGGTCAAGAAGATCTGCATGCAGAGGTTCATCAAGATCGATGGCAAGGTCCGCACCGATGTCACCTACCCCACCGGATTCATGGGTGAGTTGGAATGGAAGGTGGGGGGGACACACTGGGAGGGAGGAAGGGAGGGGTGTAGGTGAGGATGTGTTTGGGACAGTGGGAGATCGCCCTTCAGTTGCTCTCCGGCTATTTTTTCATGTGTTAACTGGTATGAACACCAGAGAAGAAGGGATAGACAAGTCCATCATGCTTGGCTAAAGTTACAGGAACTGTAATCCGATTAATTTATTTGTCTAGTTTACAAGCCCTGGTTTGCTTGTAATTGGACAGTGTGAACCTAAACGAACCAAATACAACAAGGTCAACTTTTCCACTATGGGTCGGAGTGAAGAAAATTAATTGCAGGTTTGATCGCGCCCATAAAAGTCTCCACAGATGTTAACCAACCCAACATAAAACACTTAACCTCACTGTGTTCAAGACAGTAAGGTGAGTTTCACCTCATTTAGATTCCACACTGACAAACAAATGAGGCGATTGAACATTGACCAACATTTTTCTGGTTGTAGAAAATTAATGCACTTCTAGTAGCTGGTTACTTGAGTTTCTGGTCATGTGAATTCACAGTTAGACACCAGTAGAGTCTATACTGAGAGTGGTGAGGGAGGACTGATGTGACGAACTACAGATTCATGATTGAGTCTGAATTGGGGGGAGAGAGGGAGATGTGTGGATACAAATGGGGAGGAGAACTGAATAGAGACGCGGACTGAATGAAGTTCTCATCCCAGCTCAGATCTGCTGTAAAATTGTATTATAATGTGCAGTTATTGTTGAAGAAATGTTGGACATTAGCTTGTATTTGCACATTATCTCCAGGTTTCTGCAATTTGGATCCTTGACTAGCATTTCTTTGCAAGTGCTGTTTCACAGCAATGCATTAATGAGATGTGCCATGGATTTTGTGTTTTGCAAGAGTGTGCAGTGGATCTAAATAAGCTGTAAATCACAGGGATAGGTGAAGTTGTCAAAGATGTATTGGACTTCACTTAATTTACCTTGTGGCTCTTAATGCCTGTATGACTATGTCTCTACCATTTACTAGGAGGGAGAAGGAGCAGTGATGACTATCTGGTTTTGATCAGCAATGAGCTGAAATTACACAACCAATTCCTCTAAGAAGTTCTGAGCTCCAGCCACAAAACTGTATTTTTTAATTCCATTCTGAGTTTTTGCTATGGGCCCAAAAGTGTTGTCTGCTGTAGTTATGTTGATGTCAGCTGTGTGCTGTTTTTCTTACTTTTGTTTCTGACATGTGACATTGGCCCATTTGACTCAAGGGAAGCTTGTAGATTTGACTTCATTCATTTGTGCAGCAGTGTATTTCCTAGGAGAGATGTTAACTAACAGTTGTGGCATTATCATATTGTCAAATCTCCTTCAAGACCCTGTAACATCATGAAAGCTGAACAAGTTACTTTTGATGTGTAGGTTGGTAGCTGCCCACGCTCAGTTTGGGTCATGAGGAACTCCTTTGAGAAAGTGGCTCCTCAGAGTTTGGAAACCAGTATTTGTCTAATTTCTGCACATCAGCAGCATCAGTTGTGGTCAGTGGAAGCGAGCTTCTGCCTCAGTGTCCTAGATTGAAATGTCTTTTTGTCCAACCCTTTTCCTATTAGATGCCTTTGTTTCTTCACTCAGATCTTGAATTATGTCTGTCCATTGTCAGAAAGATCAAGTAGCTCTGAATGAGTCATTGGACCTGTGACTTTTGGTGGGAAAACAAATTGTACAAAGTCTGCAAAAGCAAATCCTTAGGAGCGCAGGTTGGAATGAGATGCAGCCAGTGGTTATTGTTGGGTAGATGTGTCTAACTGGGATATTTTGGAGGGACTAAACTGGTTTGATTCAAAGACACATGTTTTTTAAAATGGGATGTAGCCATTTGAAAGAGGACCAGTGGTAATGCAAGTTATTTGGACGGTTTTAGCCCATATTACAGAACAGATGGGGCAACATCAGCTGCCCCACTTCGCCGGATTAGAAGTGTGATCGGGAACCAAAAACCAACATCCCCATCTTTGTAAAGCCAACTTGGTCATCAACACTGTTAAATATTGGGGGATGAACAGAGACTACCTCCTTTACATCAATATGCAGTGTTTTCCTTTATACATTTTAAGCGTTTATCCAGTATTTGTTGTACTGCACACAAGCAAAATCATTAATTTTCTGTTAAACTGATGCTCCCTCTGTGTAAAGGCGCCTGAATACAGACAAGTTAATCTATTAAGTTTCTTGGAAATCAAATTTAAACTGCATTTTACATGAAGTGTCGCACAACGCTTCACACATGCTCAATCTACTTTCGATGCTCATGTGGCGCTAGTCTTTTTTTTCACTTTCTTCATATTTCAATCACAGCAACAAACGGATATTACAGAGCGGACAGTTAGGGAGCTTTAAAACCACAGGGACCGTCACGCCTCCTCCAGACCTCTCACCCAGTCAGGTCCCTCTCCACCTCCACGCCGGCCAACAGCCTCACATGGAGGTGTGGTGTTTTAATTTCCAAAGCCATGGGGAAGCCTTCGCAGTAGGATGACCGCGGCCTATTTATATACATACACACTACTAAACACTCCCCGCCTCACTCTCCTCGGGGCCAGCAGCAGATGAAGAGTCTCGTTGCAAAATGAGATCCACCATTTGAATAAAACTGATGCCTAGTCTTTGTAAATCCCTCCTGGAACGAACAAGAAGCTCATTATGTATTGCTTTTAAGGTTATAAGATACATGCATCTATACATTTTTTTCTTTGTAGAATAAGTTCAGTTTTTTGAGTTGGATCATCTTGTTTTTGAAAGGTTGACTGTATTTCAGGTAGATAAACTGAACAAAAGTGGGGAGACAGTGTTTTGGAATGAAGCCCTTCAGTTCAGTGGGTTGTGCTGAGGTTGAAATACTGCAGTCTGTATTCTGGCTGTTTTCATCTTATTTTAAGGGTTTAGGTGTCTGGTTCAGGCAGCAGGGCGGCCTAGCGGTCGGCGGGACAGTCCTGTAACTTAAAAGGTCACAGGAAACGCTGAGCATTGGCCGTTGGGCAGATTCATCAAAGTGTCCTTGAGAAAGATGCTGAACCCCTACATGCTGCCTTTATTGAAGTCGCTCTGGATCAGACTGAGTTAGACGCCTAAACATGTGGAGACCGACCTGTAGCTGGAAGGAATCTTGAAGTGTCCTTGAGCAAGACATGGGATGAGGAAAGACCTGATGGTGACCGGAGCAGAAAACTAACCTAACCATCCACAGTAGAAGGGCCTGCAGTTGCCTCTAAGAATTAACTCTGTATACGAGTTGACCAAAATGGCTCAAATCTGACTGAAATCCAACTGTCGATGAGAAAATTTACATAATATCAAGACATGAAAGCCGTGCGCTATGAGCAGACAAGGTTGTTCTAATCAGATTGTGTAAGGAGTTGATTCACAACGTGCTGTTTTCTGTTTGGGTGGGTGTGTGAGAAGGTGAGAGTAAATCACTGGGTGACTCTTGTCTTTTAACTGAGGAGAATTGCAATATCTTCCAAATGTCGCTTGTTAAATTAGGAGTAGTAAATCTCCTCGTCAGGCTGAGCAGTTTCTGCCATGATATTGTTTGGATTCAAATTCCTTTTTTGGGTCATTTGACTGAAATTCAAAGGTTGAAATTCGTTGTGGCAGCCTTGCATAGCAGCAGGTGGCTTCCAATATGCTAACCACTATCAGTTCAGCAACCAACTTAAAACTGGGGTGCAATGGTATAGAGGGTGAAGAAGCAGACTTGTCCCAAAACCAGAAAGTGAGAACAAAACACTCTGCCTTCTCAATAACTACTGCAACAATTGAGCTGCTCTGTGACTAACAGTAGTCTGGTTGCTTCGTCAACCCTCTCTGTGGATAAAGGTTAAAACTTTTTTTAAAAACCACAGTGTGTTCGCTAGCCAAGTCTGCTGACGGTGTAAACGAACTTGGCAGTCGCAGCTCGACTGTATTAGCAGGTGGCCTTCCTGCGTAGCTGTTTACATCTGATCTGGTATTTTTTCTGTTTCTCTGTATGAGGAGGCTGCAGAGGACGGGAAAGTTATGAAGTGATAAACGGAGCGTGGATGCTAAAAGAGTGTTTTTGCTGTTTGTCGTTTCTATCCAGATGTGATCAGCATTGAGAAGACCGGCGAGCACTTCCGTCTGATCTACGATGTGAAGGGACGCTTCACTGTCCACCGCATCACCGCTGAGGAGGCCAAGGTAGGAGCCGGAAGGAGAAGGGAGTTTTGGGGTTGTTTTTTTTGGACACAACTAATTGATTTACAGTGAATGCTTTCCTGCTTTTTGTGTACTTATCCTAGAGTACCAGGCCTAAATTTCAAGAGCTGAAAACTAGATTGATGCTTAAATGGTTATACTACTACGAAAATAAGAGACTCCCTTTTAGGCTAAATCCTGTGGTGTGAGGATTTTAAGTCATGTTTTTCTGTAGGCCCCTTAAATTCTGTACTTATTTGTGAAAACCCGTTTTCATGTACAAAACTTCTCTCCCTCTCCAGTACAAGCTGTGCAAGGTGAAGAAGATCCTCATCGGCACCAAGGGGGTTCCCCACCTGGTGACCCACGACGCCCGCACCATCCGCTACCCCGACCCCCTGATCAAGGTCAATGACACGGTCCGCATCGACCTGGACACCGGCAAGATCACAGAGTTCATCAAGTTCGATACTGGTAGGTTCAACAGGGTTCAACGCGCTGGTTATGGAACATGAACTAGATCCTTTCCAGGTCTTGTTTCCAAGTTTAGAAACTACGGAAGAGGGTTAGGGCCACATGTGAAAAGTGTGTTTGTGTTCAGAGTTTAAGAGTATTCTGACTTTAAACTCTGAACAAATTGGTCACGTGGCCCTAATCCTCTTGTGTAAGAAACTGGTCTTTAAAAGTATGTAAGGAATAAAAACTTTAATTCATTCCTGATATACGTGACCTCAGGTTTTATGAAGATGCAGACCTGTTATTTTGCATATTGTTGCTTATCATGAATAATCTTCAACTACAGAGAGAGAACATGTGCGGTTGAGTGCTAACGTGATGTTTTGGTTCATTCCCACCTCCTCCCCCCTCCAGGTAACCTGTGCATGGTGACCGGCGGTGCTAACTTGGGGCGTATCGGTGTGATCACCAACAGGGAGCGTCACCCTGGCTCCTTCGACGTCGTGCACGTCAAGGACAGCACCGGAAACAGCTTCGCTACCAGGCTCTCCAACATCTTCGTCATTGGCAAGGTGAGGACACGCATAATAATTAATAGGGTCTGTTTACAACAAACTCTGACAGTATGAGTGATGAGTTTGTCTTTGAAACTATGATTTGTGCACACTGACGGATCCCTCTGTTCAAAACTCGTATCAGGACCGGGTTTTGGGTTAAAAAAAAAAAAAATTTAACAGAAAATCTATCTTATTGAGCAGTTTTGGACAGTCTTGATCTGTAATCAAACCTTGAAGTTAGAGACAAAAGAAAAGACAAATATCATCAATAGTTGAAGAGAGATGAGAGTGGAGCAATGATGACAGTTTTGGTTTTGATCAGCAATGAAAATACACAACCAATTCCTCTAAGAAGTTCTGAGCTCCTCGACTAGAGATCCTGTGACTGTAAAATCAAGGATGTGTTTTCATGTCAGAATGAAACCAGTCCAGTAGTTAAGCCTACTATAGTTGGGGTGTAATGCAGTGGATTTTCAGCTTTTTCTGCAGTCCAATACTCCTTTCCAGGTAAATTGAACAAAGTTAACCCTGTTTTAGGCTACAAACCTATAGTATTCTTGGAAAAAATGGCACTTAGTGAAAAGCTGTCAATTTTCCTCGGAGCTTAGCTTGGAAAAGGCTCATTATCCTCAAAGGAAGGAGTTGCAGATGTTCAGCACATACTGTGTAAACAGCTCTGCGTGTTGTAAACAGATCTTGGGCCTGTGGAACCTGTCGATTAGTAAAAACAGTTGAACACTTCTCTCTCGCGTGACATTTATTCGGCCGGTGGTTTGACCCGAGCCGTCAGCGCTGCGCTCGTCTCTCTGCTGCGTGACATTTCATCAGACCGCTTCAGCTCGGTGCTTCCTTCACCTTGACGACAGCGTTGCCACTCAAATAAATGTTAAGCACAATTAAATGTTGAGCTTTTCTCTTTATACTGTACTTTATACTTTTTAAGTGGCTGCTTGTTGAAATGTGTCGTTTTCCTTTGGCCACATGAAAACTTCGACAGACACGGCAGGTTTTCAAGTTGTTTTGGAAGTTTTTTTTAATTAAATTTTCGCAGTATAGGGGATTAAAGCTTACCGGCTGTATTTGAAAGTTCATACTGCCTCTTCGTCATTGTCAGTTGATCTGGAAAAGAGCGTAAACTGAACACCTAAAGGTCAAAACATGTACTTTATTGTCTTCTATTACAATTGTGTGAATCATAAACATCTAAATGAGAACAACCTTTACCGTCTTGGAACTATGAATATGCACAACACTCAAACTTTTTAGATTTAAAGTCAGGAAACCTCACTTTATCTGAGCTTTATAGTGTGAGAGGTGAGATAACTGAACTATTTTAACTTTTATGGTTCTTCTTCTGAAGGTTTTAATGAGCCATTTTTGCCTCATTGTGCCCAGAATAGCTGCACAGGCTTCGAAAGACTGGAAAACTGACATTTTTAACTTTGAGAATTACACATTTGACTAGTTACTTGCATAGTTATGTCATAACGTAATGTCATAAATTGTTATTCGGCTCACATATCACAGGCCGAAATTTTAAAATCCTGTCAAGAAACAAAGCGTTGGAAAAAGCATTAGCCTGTGTTTTGACCTGCAAGGCTTTTTATGAACATGTCCTTCATCCACCTGTTCCCGACGCAGGTGAACCGTACCTTTTCATCAACCTCATCTAATTTCTCCTGTCTCTCCCCCCTCTCGTCTCCAGGGCAACAAGCCGTGGGTGTCCCTGCCCAGAGGAAAGGGAATCCGTCTGACCATCGCCGAGGAGAGAGACAAGAGGCTGGCCGCCAAGCAGGGCAGCAGCTAGAGAGGCCACACAGACAAAACCCTGGTTTTCAAATAAACTGTTATTTACAAAACAGCTTGTTTGGTTGTCTGTCTGATTTTATTTAGTTCCAGGTGGTCACCAGGCTTCTTATGTAGATCTGGAAATGTACGGGAAAAGAATTAGGGCGTCTACAGGTGGTGAAAAGTTGGAAGTGCATGAAAAAATTTAAAAATATGGGAGAAAAGTGTTCAGTTCTGATTAGGGCAGTGCAATTAATAAAAAAAAAAAAAAAAAAAAAAAAATTTGCAGTATGAACTAGTTAAATTGGTAAATTGCAAGAGGCTCTAATTATCTAATTCGGAGTGGTGGCTGCTCAAAATAGACTCCTAAACATGATTTTCTGGTGCGGAGCCTATTGCTGACCTATAAATTAAATTGCATGCTTTAAAAAAAACTTTAATTTCATTCAAACAGAACAGATCTTAAGCAATAACAGTGTTTCTTAATGACTGAAAAATCTAAAATATTGAAAAGTGTATATTGTATTGGAGTTCATAGCGCAGTTTGAGTATTCAGGAAAATAACGGCCATGTGATTGTCAGTTTTGTGCAGTCCTAGACCTGATGCATGACTACACATTTATGTAGTTTCTATGCAGTAGACCCACTTTCATTTCACATTTTTCATACCATACATTGTCATTTTTATACACCACTAAATGTAAAGAAGCTTCCTCTAAAGATAAGTGGCCTAGTTGTCACATATTGTGCTGCAGCTGTCATCAAAAATACCTTCAAATCCAGCTGAGAGATGATCTGATGTGTGTAGTATGCCTTTATTGCTGTTGGGACATGAGAAGCATTAGATCTGGGACAGCTCAGTTTTCCTTTAACAGCCTCTACAGCGACAACACAGTCTGAGAAAGTGACGTCTGATTATTTCCACCCGTCGGTCGCAGTCTGAGTGAGGTGAGCAGCAGGTGAACCGAGCTGGAAACGTCGCTGTCTGTTTCGCTTGGCAGAAATCGTTAAGTCTGTCCTAACCCACTTCACCTTGACTTCACTCCAAGGCCCGTCAGATAATGTTTAAATAACTGGTGAGGTCATCGAAGGTGGCTGTTAAAGTCTCAATTAAATAACTGACTCATCTTATTGTAGCCAATTTTCCATACATGCACATACGTTTTATGTTGTATATTACTATCAAAATCCCACAACTTCATACTTATTTTTGAAAACTGTATTTTTAATGGTGACCTCATGTTGTACCAGGAAGTTTAATAGTGCAATATAGGCTATTTTCTTGTATTTTCATATCAAAATCTCATTACTTTTACTTCCTGGGTAATGGAAAATCTGTAGTAGTGACTTGATGCTGCAGCAGCAGGTGTGTTGAGACCACAGCCCGTCAGAAAACTCTTAAATAGCTGGTGAGCTCATCACAAGGTGGCTTTTAAAATCATAATGAAATAAAAAAAAAAGACTAATTTTCCAGGTTCCAAGTTTTATATTGTTGTATATATCAAAATCCCAGTACTTAAACAGTGTGGTGACCTTATAGGAGGAAATATAAATATGAAATAGAAAAGGTGGGAAACTGTATAATGCACAAAAACAGATGCTGCATTCTACATGTGCTGAAAAAATATACAAGCACTCATTCATGATTTTTGTGTGGATTCCATGGAAATATAAATAAAAATTGCAACCAATAAAAGTGATATCCCAGACTTTTGATTGGTCCCTCTCCAGCGGTACGTCCCGCCCCTGTATCCTGTTTTAATCGGAAATACGTCAGATTAAGGAAGTAAGATGCTCTCCTGCTGCCGGTTCGTCGGTTCTTTAAAGCAAGCGGTTGACAACATTCATAAAATGAGCTCCTCTTTTTCACCCATCCCTCTCTTTTCACCTCTACTCTTCTAACCTGCAGTCTCTCCATCTTCTCCCCCGGGCGACCACCGACTCCTGGATGCAACCCATCCTCCCTCCGTCTATCTAATCCCTCCATCTTTCCATCCCATGCTCCATCCATCTGCTTTCACTCCTGTGCTAATCCCTCTCTCTTGCTCTCTCTCTCTCTCTCTTTGCTTGTATCACACCATCTTTCCCCTCCTCTCCCATCTAATCTCGCCTTTCTTTCCCTTCTCTCCTCCGTCAAATCGACACCTGCCTTCCTATCTTTCTCTACCTCTTTCCATCCCTTTCTCCATTCTCTGGATTGTTTTACCGGTTCCCCCTCCTCCTCATCCTCCCTTTATCTCCACCTCTATCCCTGACTCATCTCATCCCTCTATCCCTCCCTCTCTCTCTCCTCAAATAATCTCTCTAGCTCTACCTGTCCCTGTCTAACCTCAACCTTTCCTTCTCCTCCTCTCTCTATTCCTTCCATCCTTCCTCACCTGCATCCTTCCCTACATAATCTTCTTCCCTCTTTTTTCCCTCCATCCCCCTCCCTTTTTCCTTCGCTCCATCCTTCCGTACCTCAAGCCTTCCTTCCCTAGCGTCCTTCCCTATATCAATTTTTACCTAATCTCCCTTTCCCTTCCTCCTTCCTTCCCTCCATCCCCCTCTCTCTCCCACTTTCCATTCCTTCCCTCCATCGTTCCTCACCTCTATCCTTTCTTCATTGATCCCTACCTAATCTTCCTCCCTCCCTCTTTCTTTCCCTCCATCCTTCCTTACCTCAGTCCTTCCCTACATTAATCCCTACCTAATGTTCCCTTTCTCCCTCTCTCCTTTCTTCCCTACATCCTATTTTTCCTTCATCCTTCCATACTTCCATCCCAGTTTCTACTTCCCTCCATCTGTCTCTCTCTCCTTCTTCCTTGCCTACATCTTTCTCTCTCTCCTTCTTTCCTTCCTTCCCTCCATCTTCCCCTACATTGATTCCTACCTAATCTCCCCTCCCTTCTTCCCCCTTTCCCTCCATCCCTCTATCTCTTCCTCTTTCCTTCCTTCCCTCCATCCTTCCATCAATCCCTACCTAATCTCCGTTACTCTCTTTCCGTCCCTCTTTCTGTCTCCCTCCATCCTTCCCTACATCGATCCCTACCTAATCTTCTCCCCTCTCTCTCTCTCCCTCTCTCTCTCTCCCTCTCTCTCTCTCTCCCTCTCTCTCTCTCTCTCTCCGTCCCTCCCTCTCTCTCTGTGTTCTGACTTCAGTACCAGTCCATATGGTGACTGCTGGGATCCAGCCTGCTCCGCGCTGCAGAAACCTGGCCTGCACACACCACCTCAGTGTGTGTGTGTGTGTGTGTGTGTGTGTGAGAGAGAGAGACAGATCCATCCTGTGGCCTTCAGACTCACCTGCGAGTGTGTGTGTGTGTGTGTGTGTGAAAGAGAGCGAGAGACAGAGAGAGAGATCAACCCTGCTCTTCTCCCCCGTGACTTAGCTTTCCAACCCTGCCTCTCCAACACATGAAACACACCATAACAACACACGCCGCAGGAGTGTGTGTGTGTGTGTGTGTGTGTGTGTGTGTGTGTGTGTTGGCGGGGGCACGGGCAGCGCGGCTCTCCACCGTGACCGTCTGCTCTCTGACACACTGTACTGTACAGTAATCCATCATCCTCGGCCAGGAATAGCAGGGACGGTGTGTGAGGACAGTATATCTGAGGAGTTATGATCCAAAATGCTGTACGTCAAATTTATAGAAGGATAAAATAACATTAAATCAAATTTATCATTCAGTATCTGTGAAATATAGTGGCTCCTGTCTGGAAAAGTGTTGCCAACCTTGAGTTTCCTAGTTTATCTTATTTCTTGGAACGCAACTCTGTGTGTGTGTGTGTGTGTGTGTGTGTGTGTGTGTGTGTGTGTGTTCTGTATGAGTTGATGGAAAAATCCACTCTAAAACATAACTATTGGTGATGCACCTTGAATTTCTGGGTCCATTTTGTTGTTTGGTGGTGATTTTTTTTTATTTCTGCAGGTAACTGGCCAATTGTAGACGTTTTTCCAGCAGCTACAATGGAGTTTGATATGAGAAAATGTTTCAGGATCTGAAACATCAGCGGTAAACGTCAGGTTTTGGTGTCAGTCCCTCAGAATCAAAGAGCGAGGGCTTCTTTCTAGAGCCGCCGTTTTGCACCGAGAGACGTTCAACAATCACACAGGGAGAAATCCATCGTAGAAGAGGAGAGAGACCAGTTTCTCCACCCACAGGAGCAGGAGAGAGAGACCAGAATGCACTGCAGCAGAGAGACAGGTTGGGGTTTTGAGTAAGGGGGCGCGTCTCTTGCTTTTCCTGAACTGGACAAACTTAATCGCTATCAATCTCTCCACCTTCATGTATAACCCGCAGCTGAATGGCAGAAGCTCAGGCTCGTTCTCTGGAGGTTCTCGAAAGGCATTCTGGGAAATGTAGGAAATCACTAACTGAAGTAGAGGCAGATGAGGCAGGTTGAGGGAAAGTGGGTACAACCAAAGAAGTAAATTAGCACATTTCATCACAAAATAACTCCTGTAACACATTGAACATCACAGATTGATGATATATAACAGTATACGAGTGTCAGAGGTTTGAATGAAAACAGATAATTTGAATGCGTTGGTCTGACAGCTGATTTTGACCCTGACATGCTGTAACTCTGTCAGACTCAGACTGAACTGCTGCAGAGCGTTTTGTATGAATGATAACGCGATGAAATGAAAGGACAGATTTAAACACTTTTCAGGGTTTGTGGTTTAGCAACAAATCAAATGTGGCAGCGTTGTCCTCATTTTTATAGGCCTGGGACCGGTTCTTGTAAACAAATACAAGTACACACACACACACACACACACACACACACACACGTACACACACACACAGTCTTTGAACGTTTGAAATATGAGACTTGCCAGACGCTTGCTTTGCTCCGGTCCTGCTCTGCATCCCCTTGTGAGCAGAACAACAATCACATTTTATACTCTCTCTCTCTCTCTCTCTCTCTCTCTCTCACACACACACACACACACACACACACACAAGCACACAGAGACTTTGAAGTGCGTTTGGCTGGATAGTGAGCAAAGCAAAAGAAATAAATGAGCTGCAGAGGAAATACAGACCAAAAAAAACAGCCACTCCAAGAAAAGAAAACTAATATGTCGATTTAGCTTTCAGAGGAGCAAACAGAGAGCAGGAATAAATAGACTATAGGGAAAGACATTCAAAATAAAGAGAGATGACAGAGATTAAATTGCTCTAAATGTATTGATTGCAAAGTCCACTTAATACATTTATCCTGAATTTACCCTGTATTAGTACTGTAAACACCGGTAACCATTGTAGAAATCTTCCTTCATGCATTTATTCTGAATCTATCTTTACTGCATGCAATATCTGTCTTGAATATTACAATATTCATCTTTATTTTTATAGCATTTTTCAAACACAGAGATTGCAAAGCTGCTTTACAGATGAAAGAACAGCAAAGGAATGAAATAACATTAATAATAGTTTTTAGCATAATTGTAAGACTAAACTCTTTCTTTCTGTAGAACAGTTCCTCTTGGATGGAGCAGCATAGTTCAGCAGAGCCTGCAGTAAATAGTGGGTCTTTTACAGTGGTTAAGTGATTAAATGGCTGGTGGTTTGGACAGTCTAGTTTCTGTGTGGTTCTGAATGTTCAGTGCGGTCTTAACCGGGTGGCAGCGCTGCCAAGTGGTTAGGAAGACCGTCCCGTGTCTGTGAAGGTCACAGGTTCGATCCCTGCAACAGTAAATGTGTGTTTACCAGCAGCCACGTGTCTAAGGCTGCGTTCACACTGCAGCTGAAACTGTCCCAATTCTGATTTTTTTTTTCTGTAACGTGTGACAGTGTGAACAGCGAAAAAGCTGCATGGAGTCGCTTATTTTCCAAATTCCAACCTGGTGACAAAATCGAATCCCCAGACATGTAACCTACAAACAACTTGGGCTTCAACGCTCAAACTCAAATTTGTCATGACAATAAGTAAATCTTACATCATTCACCTGAGGCAATTGTCTTAACTTTGTTGCCACAGCAGCTTGGCTGAGCAGCGTTAGCATGGAGACACAACAATGTAAAGAAAGTGAATAGCTGATTTGATTGGTAGTTGGGGAGACGCCTCAATTCAGTCCGAACTCGACGGGTCGAATCGCAACTGAGACGTGTTTGAAACGAGCGGGAGAAGTGTAGGTACAAAAACAAAAGTCACGTCTTTTGTTATTGTTACTATTCTTACTGTGGAAGGTTAGTTAATTTTAGGTAATTTTATTGTTGTTGATTTCATAATCAACAAGGGGGGAACTGTGGGAATTTTTCTTCCACACTTACTATGCACATGTGTCTTTTCAACATCGCTGTCAGGTCATATTGGTATATCAGATATGGGTTACATCCTAGAATTAGATACGAACAACAAAAATCAAATTTAAGCAGCAATTCAAAATTGGAGCCTGAAGTCGTGCAGTGTGAACCCTCACCTGCTCACTCACTGTAAGTCGCTGTGGAGAGGAACTGAATTGCCCTAAAATGTAACTGTTGTTTTGGACACTCGACGAACGAGGGATAAGAGTTGGCGTCAATTCACGAATTAACTCATCAATTCCAATTCAACTGAGGAATTGGAATTGGAATCTTTAAAAACCTGGAATTAAAAACCTGAAAGAAAGGGAATTGAAATTGAATTGCTGTCATTCCTCTCCCACTTTCCATTCCTTCCCTCCATCGTTCCTCACCTCTATCCTTTCTTCATTGATCCCTACCTAATCTTCCTCCCTCCCTCTTTCTTTCCCTCCATCCTTCCTTACCTCAATCCTTCCCTGCATTAATCCCTACCTAATGTTCCCTTTCTCCCTCTCTCCTTTCTTCCCTACATCCTATTTTCCCTTCATCCTTCCATACTTCCATCCCAGTTTCTACTTCCCTCCATCTTTCTCTCTCTCCTTCTTCCTTGCCTACATCTTTCTCTCTCTCCTTCTTTCCTTCCTTCCCTACATTGATTCCTACCTAATCTCCCCTCCCTTCCTCCCCCTTTCCCTCCATCCCTCTATCTCTTCCTCTTTTCTTCCTTCGTTTCCTTACAGCTGGGTGACATTCACATTCCAACTCCAGGAACTGAATTTAAATTTACCGTGCATTCTCAATTCAGTTCATGATTGGCTCCAACGCTGCTGGGGATGATAAAGTGAAATCGTTCTACGTTTAATAAGTGAGTAGAAGAAGGCTGACAGAGGAGTGAGAGTCAGACGGAGGGGGAGTGAGGCTGATAGAGGTAAATTTTGGAGTGTGTTTCCTACGGGAGCGGTTTGCACCGGAGTACAGAAGTGGGCCGGGCCGCTGAAACAATGAACTCAGTCATCTGGGGAGGGGTGGGGGGGAGGAGGAGGAGGAGGAGGAGGAAGAGGAGGGAGGGAAGGAGGGAAGGAGGGAAGGAGTGGGTGAGGACAGCTGTTTCTAATCAATCGCTTCCATGTGATTGACTTTCTGACTGATTCCCTGACTGATTGGCTCGTTGACAGTCCGGGTCGTAGGAGCGCTCCTGATTGGCCGGCTGGAGGGTCGGTTGGCTCGTCCACTCGATGACTAGCTGGTTGACCGACTTGATGACTGATTGACTGACTGGTTACACTATTGATATGATCAGTTTGACGCCATGGTAACCGAATGGATGATGTAATGTAGCCGCTCCCTTCCGCTTCTTCTTCTTCTCCCTCTTTACTCTCTCTTTCTCGATCTATCTTTCTTCTCTCGCACATGCACAGTTTATATCCACATTCTTTCTATGCCGCACATGCACATACGTGTGCATGACACACACACACACACACACACACACACACATACATGCACTATCCCTCTCTTCCTCCCTCCCTCCCTCTCCTTCTGTCTCTCATAAGTTTCTCATGTTGATGTTTTCAATTGTGTCAATAAAAGGCAGTTTATGTTGAAATTCTCTCTTTCTCTCTTTCTCTCTCTCTCTGTCTCTCTTCCTCTCTCTCTCCCTCTCTCCATCCCCCTCTCCATAAGACAGAGACAGACTGCACGAACAAAAACATTTAGGTAGGCCAAGTTCACGTCTGGGAGGGGTTGCTAAGGGGGGCCCGGGGGGGCTGCGAGGACCAGATGTGCTTTTGGGGGAGGAGGGGTACGTTCACAACCCTCGACCAGGGAGGAACGGCGAGTTTTCAGAGGGTTCCAGAGTTGCTGAAAGACTCGAAAAAGTCCTGGAAAGTGTTGGAGGGAAGTACGCTGAAATGTCACTGTGCTGTAAATTCAGCTTGAGCTGCACGGGGCTCTGGGTAAGATCTGGAGAGCTGAAGAGTTTCACTGCAAAACAATGTATCCACGATTTGGGAAAGAAGGGACACCGATTGTCACAATATGATTGAAAGCACAAAATTAAAACAAATACGGATAGTTGATAACGAAAGTCCTTGTTTTGCAAAATGACCATACTCTTACAGAGGTATTGAATGATGAACTTAAGGCAAGGAGTGGATACATAGAGCTCTTTCATCTGAAATATAATATTTATTTCCAGTTCTGAGCTGTTGGATCAGTGGGCTGAGGCACATACCATGTACAAGATTTACATTTATTCATTTAGCTGACACTACAGAGCAACTTAAAGAGTGCAGCAGCAGACTACGCCCCACAACTAGATCAACCAACACTAAGAGCAACCAGTAGTTATAGGAAGTCAAGGGTCGACGCTTTCAAGATTCCTGTAACCACAGAATGATTGAGTAAAACAAAAGTGCAAGTGACAAAACAGCTAAGGAGAGGCTGAATATTTTTATTTTTCAGCATTGTGGGTTCCTAATCATGACCTTTGCCTCAATTCATTCCCTTTCTCTCTCTCATTTTTCTCGTCATTTTCCACTATGTACTTTAATGAAGCAGAAATACCACAAAGAGAATCTTAGAATAATATTTGAGGGATTTCGTTCCAAAACGCTACATATCCATTTGGAACTCAGGTTGTCCCCCACAAAAGATGGGATGAGTCCACCTCACGGACAATCAGTAACAAATGTGTCACCTTGTTTTGATGTGTAATTGTAGCGCCCCCCTTGGGTCAATCAGTGTCATTTTGAAAACTCTGGTACACAGCGGTGAGATGCATCATTTCCCCGCCACTCTGATCAGTGGTGTCTGAGATACGACTGTGTGACGGATGGATGGACAGTCGGAGGGACGGATGGACTGATGAACGAAGGAACGAATGATGTAGCGCCCCCCCCCCCCCCCCCCCCCCCCCTTGGACCAATTGGTGTAATTATTTACATGTTGGAATATAGTGGTGAGATGCATCATTTCCCCAAGTTTCATCAAAATCCAATCAGTGGTGTCACACGTGACAGATGGACGGGCGAACAGAAGAATGAATGAACAAACAAACAAATAAACAAGTAAACAAGCAAACCAACAATTTAGCGCCCCCCTTGGGCCAATTGGTGTAATTTAAAAAATGCAGGATTGCAGCGGTGAGATGTACCATTTCCCCAAGTTTCGTCAAAATACGATCAACAGTGAGATATCGCTTGTGACTTCCAACTGAACAAACAAATGGACGAAAGAACGGAAGGAGACCAATCCCTAGTCCACCACCATGAACTCTAAAATGTTACTATTATATGGGTAAAGGTCTTCAAAACACTTAACAGTTAATCATCATTTCTTATCTTTTTTTCAGAGTTGGTGTCACATTTTTCAAATCAATGGATATCTCATTTGGGAAAGAAACTCTTCATTATTTTACAGGATTTACAACAGAGGACATGAGGAACTGTCTGGGGAAAAGTGTTGTGAAGCAAGAGGAGAAAACATGCCGGCCGGGGAG
Organism: Centroberyx gerrardi; assembly: GCF_048128805.1. Classification (NCBI taxonomy): domain Eukaryota; kingdom Metazoa; phylum Chordata; class Actinopteri; order Beryciformes; family Berycidae; genus Centroberyx; species Centroberyx gerrardi. The sequence goes on along the minus strand of NC_136019.1, from coordinate 5,367,209 downwards.
GGAGGATAGAGCTGAAGTCAGAGGCCCCATGCTGTCCCCTCCATGTCTCCACCCTGTTCCTACGAACCCGGGGGGGCCCATGTGTGCCTGAGAGGTCCTGGAGCGTTTATCGGACTCTACTTTCAATTCTTAAAGGGACACGCTGACACTTTTGGTTTTTGGTCTGTTATTTTCCTTCGCTGTGCACTTGTTGTCGCTTTGTGGCAGGGGAAAAAAAATCCACTGTGCAATGTTGGTTAACCAAAAGGCTTGGCTTGAATCAGGGATGTGTTCAGGCACACAAGAAAAAGCAGGAAAACTGTGATCTCACTTTGCAAGTGAATGGGAGTTGTATGTCCAAAAACTGAAAGTCCAAAAAATCCCAAAAGTTGTGTGTACAAAACTGAAAAAATTACTTCAATTTCTCAATGAAAGCACTGCTAACCACAAGCTACTTTAAAAGTCAAAGAAATTATGTGACCTTATGACTATATCATGTAATTTGTCTTATGAGTGACCCATAGACATTATTCCCATTTTTAATTTACGTTGCACTCAGGTGGGAAACTGCCTGGAAAGTTGGCATAGCGCATTAAAAACAATGACAGACGTTATTCAACATGTAAGTGAGAGCTTAGTATAGACCAAACAGTTATCAAACTAGTTAACAATCTTGCGAACAACAACTACAATGACTGCTTGAATTTCGCAGGAACATTAGCTAGCTTAAGTTAGCTACATAGGGCTAGGCTATATAAAATATTCTATATAATATTACTTCATAATATTATAATATTATTTCAACACATAAGTTAGGACTTCATATAGACCTAACAGTTATCAAATTAGCTATGAATTTCAGGAATAACAATTAGGACTGCTTGGACTTACCAGGGATGTTAGCTAGCTCACTAGCTAGGAAGCTACTAGCTACGTAGGCTAGATTCCGGTAGCTAGCTACAGTGAGCCAGATCACCTTAAAATATGAACATATATCCTTCCAGATTTGATCCATTTGTTTCTAATATGCTTTTCAGAGGGGAATATGTGAAATGATAAATGTTCGTCTTGATACACAACAACTTGTACTTGCTTTCCCACCTGGAGTGTGTAGTAAATTCAATTGGCTGCCGTAGGAATAAAGTCTATAGTCTCTAATCCAATAAATCCTGTATTCTTAGCAGTGTTATACAAGAACGAGTGTCCCCATCTGGATATATGTCTGGTGTGGAGGTCTGGACCTGTGTTCAGTTTACAGAGTAGGAGTAGTGTGTGTTTGTGTGTGTGTGTGTGTGTGTGTGTGTGTGAGAGAGAGAGAGAGAGAGAGAGAGAGAGAGAGAGTGCTCCATGTTGCACTGGTTCATTTCATCTTCATGGAATTTCTGTCCTCTGATTCTTCTTCTCTTCATTTCCAGACCCAGCTGTTAAAACTTGGCCTTGTTTTTCCACCGCAGCCTATACTGACATGTTCTGTAGCCTGTGTATTGTTGAGGTCTCTCTCTCTCTCTCTCTCTCTCTCTCTCTCTCTCTCTCTCTCTCTCTCTCTCTCACACACACACACACACACACACACACACACATTCTCACTCAACTTTCTGTCACTTTCTTACACTAACCCCCACTCTCTCTCTTTCTCTCTTTCTCTCACACACATTGTCACTTTCTCACTCTTTCTTACACTCATTCTCTCACCCCCTCACACACGTGCACACGCATACACACACACACGCGCACAGTGCAAAAAGCACAAGGACTAGGTGATCCACCTCCTTTCTTTCTCCTTGTTCTCCTTCTTTTCCTCCTCCTCCTCTTCCTGCTCTCCTCTCCTCCTCTTCCTCCACTCTCCCTCTTCCTCCTCTCCTCTTCCCCTCCTCTCCTCCTCCAGCCAGGTTTCCTTCTCTCTGGGAAACACCAGACTGTTGCGCTCTGCTCCGCTGCGTCAAGCCGCACATAACAAGGCCTGAAGTAAGGCGAACTGGCCTTCAAAATAAAAGCATGAAATATGTCACTTTTGTGGGAAAAATGTTTCAGGGTGTCCAGAACAACAGACTTATACAAATATACTCAGTGTAACATTAAATATGAAGTGAAACTCTAGCCATAAAAGTGACATAAAAGAGATTTTATTATGGTGTTTCTTGATGGAAGTGTGCCTTAGGAGCGTGTACAACCAAAGGCTAAAAAATGATTATAAACACAAAAAACATAGCAGAAAACTTTAAAAGATGTCTATTATCTGAGAAAAGTCAATTTTAGTCCATTGCAGTGTCATTTTTTCCTTCACTTGCGCCACAGTGATGGGTTGAAATTAACTTTTTCGAGTTGACATCCCCAAAGTTTTACTGCAGCCCAGTGTGTAGCTATATGGCATCTCGTATAAGCTTATAACTCTATGAATATATGCTGTGAAAAGTTCAGCAATTTCATTTACTCCAAAATCCATCCTCAAATCTATTCTTTATTGTCACTTTGTCAGTTTGGATACTGGAAAAAACACATTGCAACACATGCTGGTCTATATTGGCTTTCATTTTGAAAGCTGCAATCGGAACTCCCGTGCTTTACTCCGGCCGGCTTGACTCTGGTCTTCACAGCAGCTGAGACTCTGCTCTCCACCAAAAAAAAACCCTCGCAGTCAAAAACAATGAGGGCGCACGACGCGCAACTCGCTCCAAGCCTCTCCAACAGCAGAGTTTCCCCTTCCCGTGGATCCGTAGCATGCGTCTCTGCGCCGAGGACCACAAGGATTTAACTTGACTATCTCTTGAGTTTTTTTTAATATTTTGGAGTCGGGGTGGTGGAGGAAGAGGAGGAGGAGGAGGAGGAGGGGGGGATAGCTAAAAAATGCCCTTTTGCAAACGGACGGTACTTCCGAAAGATGTGTGCAGGACCGACGGCGGGAGGCTGCGGGAGGAGCGGCCGATCCAGGCGCCGATTTTCGGGGACTTGGCGGACGTGTGCGGCTTCAGCCTGTGCTCGGTGCTCCGGCAGCTCTCCGATCTGTCCCGGCAGTCGGTCAGCATCCTGGAGGAGCTGGAGGGAGAGCTGCTGTCCATCTGCCACCGGTCCGGCGCGCTGGAGGGGAAAGTGGTCAGTCTGCAGAGGCACGTCGCCGAGCTGGTCAGCAAGCCTCCGCCGAGAAGTAAGACCAGTCAAACCCCACCTAAAGTCACTTTTCCCCGCCTTGTGTTTGCAGGAACAGAGCTGAAACACATTGTTAGGCTTGATGACACTGTGTACATCACAGTAAATAGTGTCAAACTTGGATTTTTTAATGGAAAAACGCATAAATTCATGCTTTTCTACACATAGGATTGATTTGTGGTTGTGTTGCCTTATGACTAACTGGAGGTTACAGTCTCACTCAAATGACTGCAAACACATCACTGCATTAGTAAACAGTGTGCATGGTCCATATCTTCAGGTTTATTTAGAGTGGGAGTGAGAGGCCAGCAGAGTTGGATGCTTTATTATTGTCAGCTGGTAGAGAGAAGCTCTGCCTTCAAGTGCTGCAGGAAATGTTGTAATTACGACTTGAGCGCGCATGAACGACCAGACAAAGTTGTAAATGAGACTGGGAGAGTGAATTTTATATAAGACTCGAGCTTGGGTTGAAATTTGCTTTTTCCATGCTGTTGTCATCCTTTTATATGCTTGTATCTTGCATGAGTTTATATGAAAACATGCTGTGATAAGGACAACAGTTTGATTTGCTGCAGAATCCATCCTCAAATCTATTCTATATTTTCACTGTGGTAGTTTGAATTGCTTTGGTTTGGATTACCTCGATGGGAGGTTTTGCTGGCAGCGATCACATAAACCATGGCAAGAACTGATGGTAACAAATGATGTAAGCTATTACTGTAACATTTTGCTTGGCAACCCAAATAAGTAGTGCTGTTGCATGTTTCTATTTTCACTCTTTTAGCTGTCACACAGTTTGTTTTTAACATATCAAGACATCAGTTGCATTCCTTGACATGGATTTTCTTCATTCTGCCACTGTGACGCTTGCTTCTCCACCCAACACAAAAACTTTTGTTATGGGTGCCTCTTTTGTTATTACTTCCGACCAAAAGCCCTTGGATGCGTGACAAGTCCTATTTGTGACTTCCGAGCTCGGATGTAGGAGTTTACGAGCGGCACCTGAAGGCAGCATGGCAGTGGGTGTGGAGAGTGGAATGTGAGCTGAGTGTGAACCAGAGATGTCATGCGTGTTTTGGAGGTGACTCTCTACCTGTCACTTATTCGGCCCCGGCCCCTCCCACTCGCCAACTCCTGTGTTTTGTTTTTTCCTTTAATGGCATTTCTTCTTCTACTTGTTCAGTTTGGGCATTAAAGTGTGCTTTCAAGTGGGAACGTTACAGCAGGAGGAGGAAGGTTTGGAGTCGTTTACGTTGAGATTTTAGGCGTTTGTCACTCTGACATCGAGTTCAAAGACTTTCCAGGTTGAAGGGTCTTGTTTGGTGACATTCAAAGAATCAAACCTGGCCTGTTTTGTGACGTTGGTCAGAATTAGACATCATAGAGGCCTCATTTGTTTTACTTATGATCTAGTTATGATCTAGTTAAGTCAATAAATGCCAGTGAATGCCATCATTTTAAAGCTGCAGATCTCCATCACAGGGTTTCCCTCAAGATGTGAAGCGTTGCTCTTAGGACAGAGAGAGCTGAGGCAGACTGATGACTTTATGTTTTAATAAGAAATCAAGTACTTTCAGGGCTGTCCATTCATTTTCAAAAACTTGTACAGCCGTATATTGCTTTTCTCAAAATCTTTCATGGATTTCCAAGACCCACATGAGCCCTGTCTTATGCATAGATTTACAGACCACCGCCCATAGAGTCACAGTCAAAATCTGCTCAGTTTAATAAATGCAAAGTGTTCATGGCTCGTTTCCGAAGGTAACAGACTAGATTTCTTATTAGAATCTGGAGGCTTTAAGACTCCAAAGGCCCCACAATAACAATCAATAACCTAAAATAAGCCTACGATACATTAGACATGCCTACAGCATAATACAATTCAATACCGATCCATACAATATCAATACAACAACAATACCCAATGTTGCTTCTTTGTCTCTTCTGTCTCCCAAGTGGCTGTATGCTGAGAATCTATGAAATGAAAGAATGCTATATATATATATTTTGGACAAAAGTAATTACCAGATTCATAAGAAGACTTTTTTAAAGGATTTACCAATACGCAGGATCTGAAGTAACTGTCCAATGTGATATTAAACTAGGTTGAGAGACTACATATATAGAAATTGAGGAAAGAGGTGGGTCAGTCAATGCTTCAGTGCTCCATTGGGGTTTGTTTGTAATAAACAGTAGAAGAAGAACTGGGTAGTTAGCATGAGCAGTGATAGCCACCATGGCTGAACAGACGAAGAAAAGAGAAACTCAAACTGCATCAATGGAAAATCCAAGCTCCGCCCACACTGTTTGATTGACAGGTGATCTGTGGGAAGAGCAGAGCAGAAACACCACAGTGATGAGCGCTTAGCAACAAAGATGGAGGAGGAACACGAGGAAAGGGGTTGATCCTGGGAAACTAAGACGAAGCTGTTTCATTCAGCGATGGGGAGAAAACACTGAGATTTATGCCAAGGTATTGTTTTGGTAAATCACAGCATTTTCCATCTTTACTGAGACAGCAGGACTGAGGATGATGGTGATGATGATGATGATGAGAGAGGAAGGCCCGGGCCAGCTCTATTGATTATCTAGCTGTGAGCTTCTGCCTACATGCTTCTGATATTGTACGCCGCTGCCAAGAGCCCACACAAAATTTAGAGAGGAGTGAGACAAACACAGCGAGGATCTTTGTATCTCGCACACAGGCACACACACACACACACACACACACATGCACACACACACACACACACACACACACAGGCCAACACGTGGGTGAGTCTCTCTTGGTAAAGTAAACTAAAGGCGAGCTGCGTTTTTGTTTTATCTTTCTTCCCCTCTCTCTGTTCCTCTCTCTCTCTCTCTCTCTCTGTCTCTCTCTCTCTTCCCCTCTCTCTCTCTCTTCCTCTCTCTCTCTCTCTCTCTCTCTCTCTCTTCCCCTCTCTCTCTCTCTCTCTCTCTCTCTCTCTCTCTCTCTCTCTCTCCAGCTCTACATCTGGTCTTTGTTTAGTGGGAATCAGCACTGTAGCTCTTATCAGACTGTACGTGATCTCACACACACACACACACACACACACACACACACACACACACACACACACACACACACACAAACTGTTGACAGGCTCGTAAAGTCATGTTCACAGTCAGCATGCCTCACTCGTTTACTCACTCTCAGCTGCAATGCAAACAAAGAGAAACGACACGCGATAAGTTTGCGGAAAAGTTTGCAAAGTAAAACGAAAGAGGCTGCATAAATCCCCCATCATGCATCTGTCCTGCATCTTTCAGTGGGTAGAGCAAGGCATTAACACTGCCAGGGTTAAGGGTTCGATTCCCATTGGTGCTGCACTTGCTAAAATTGTATTTACTCTACTATAAGGCACATTTAGATAAAAGAGACATTTGTAAAGGGAAATCCACCCTAAAACACATTAACACTGCTAAAAAAAAGCCAGCTAATGGTGATATACCTTGAATTTCTGGGTCCATTTTGTTGTTTGTTGGTGTATTTTCTCATCTCCCCTCGTGTTGAGATATTTCCAGTGCAGCTACAATGGAGATTGATAGGAGAAAATGTTTTAGCGATCTGAAACAGTAAAGAAAAAGACTGAATCCAAATCAATCTAACCAAGAGGACGTTAAGTTGAAACTTTTTATTGTAGGAATAAACTTAATAGTGCAACAAAGTGAGCGAACGGCGTGTTTTCATCAGCATCAGGTGTGCGTAAAGAAAAAGAAAGTAAAGAAAAAGGACTGGTCACACTTCAGATTTTTACTGACAAAATGGACGGAGTTGGACAGGCGGTTAATTGGCCTAAATGTTTTCGGCCAGTACTTTGTGTTTGTTTGTTTGTCTGTTAGCAGGATAATGCCAAAAGTTAAGAACGGATTTGCATGAAACTTTGTGGAAATGTTGGTGGTGAACTTCTTGTGCATGAAACATCTGAAACTGCTGGTCTACAATTTAAAAGTTGAAGTCTAATGCAGTTTCTTTGCCAAAAGCACACTACCAGTCAAAAGTTTGGACACACCACATTTTTCTTTATTTTTTACTATTTTCCACATTTTAGATTATTAGTAAAGACATCAAAACTGTGAAATAACACAAATGGAATTATGCAGCGACCAAAAAAGCGTTAAACAAATCAAAACTATCTTATATTTTAGATTCTTTAAAGCAGCCGCCCTTTGCCTTGATGGAAAGGCAAAAGGCTTTGGAAAGAAATTCATACATAGGATCAACTTCACTATTTATATTTGTCTAAGAAACACATTTCAAGCATTTAAGCAGAAGCCTTCAGATCAAAATGGCTTTAAGAGAATGAAAAACAGAGAACATTCAATCATTTGAAAACGTGGCACATTTAATAAAAGTTTAAGTTTAATGCCCTTTCTTTGCCGAATAAACAGTATAGAAAGAATTAGAGTTAACAAAAGTATATGTATATATATATGATGAAGATCAGGTTGAATGGATAAAGTGTATATTGTGTTTTTTGTAGTGAAACTCTCCCATTGAAGTGAGCATTGATGAGAAAACTCTGGCATTCCTTCCCTCATTCCTGAAAAAAAACAGATGCGTGCTTCTCCTCCAACAACAGCGACTGACAATCCAAAAGCTGTGAAAGTCGGTCAGACTCACACACACACACACACACACACACACACACACACACACACATGTTCCAGGCTGGGATGAGGGAACTTTTTCCAGGCCGGTTTTTATAGTTTGTTCAGGAGTGGGATCCTTGACACGGTGAAGCAGAGGAGATATCTGACTCTGGATCAGTTCCTGTCCTCCGCTGAGGGCCGGGGGGGGGGGGGGGGGGGGGGGGGTTGAGTTACAGCGATACTGAGGAAGAGGATGTCACTTCTCACTTTGAAAGGCTCGATAGTGTGTGTGTGTGTGTGTGTGTGTGTGCATGTATTAGGGCTTGTTTATGTATGTGTGAGTGGGATTGTGTGTACAAGGAAGACGTGATGAAAAGACATTTGCAAAAAAAACCTCCAAAAAATGCGTTTGTGTGTGTATATGTGAGTGCAATCAAGTGTGTGTGTGTGTGTGTGTGTGTGTGCTTGTGTGTGTTTTAGGGATTGTGTGTGTATTAAGTGTTGAGTTTTGTGTGTGTGTGTGTATGTGTGTGCGTGTTTGTGTGTGTAGGCATTAGTGGTGTATGAGTGCATTTGAGTGTGTGTGCATGTGTGTGAGGTTTGTGTATGGGGTTGTGTGTGCAGTGTATGTGTGCATACATGTTTCCGTGTGTGTGTGTGTGTGTGTGTGTGTGTGTGTTTCCACTGGAAGTTGTCAATCAGGAGGGCCTGAACTTGAGGAGATTGTCCTCTCGTTTTCCCTCTCTCACTCTCTCTCTCTCTCTCTGTCTCTCTCTCTCTCCCTCTCAGACACACACACACACACACACCCACACACACACACACTCAGCTTGCTTCCTGCCATTTGGGTCTGATCCTTAACTTCTTGTCGGATGCTGTTGACCCGGAGTTTGCTCTTAACATCCCAACTATGTGAACGGGAACCAAACTCTCAGCTCTTTTGTGTTTTTTGTGCCTTTTCCCAACTTAATTCTCTGGGAAAACCACAGACTTCTTCTGACCCCAAAGCTGATTTTACTGGCTGATTTTGCCGAGGTTTATTATAACAAAATGTTCCCTGGTTTTAGTCTGCAAACCTGCATGATACTCAGTCTGACAGTCTCAGTCAGAGCAGTGATGAAGCTTGTAGCAGGTGAATTGGGTGGGTGGGTCTGCTGTAATATGGCAGCGACAATGAAGTCTGATATGAGAAAATGTTTCAGGATGTAAAACATCAGCGGTAAACGTCAGGTTTTGGTGTCAGTCCCTCAGAATCAAAGAGCGAGGGCTTCTTTCTAGAGCCGCCATTTTGCACCGAGAGACGTTCAACAATCATACAGGGAGAAATCCATCGTAGAACAGGAAGAGAGACCAGTTTCTCCACCCACAGGAGCAGGAGAGAGACCAGAATGCAATGCAGCAGAGAGACAGGTTGGGGTTTTGATTAAGGGGCGCGAGTGTCGCTTTTTCCCAACTGGAAAAACTCTCACTATCGCTATCACTCTCTCCACCTACACATATAACTCAGCTTAACTCGGCATTCTGGGAAATGTAGTAAATCACTAACTGCAGCAGAAGTAGACAAGGCAGGTTGAGGGAAAGTGGGTTCACCGAAAAAGTAAATTACAACACTTCATCCTGAAATAACTTTATCTTCATCACGGTGTAACAGCATCGCAGGTCGGACTTCTCCTTTAAAAACAGAGTGCAGGACTAGTTGGAAGCAATCAGCTGTTGCTTCTGTTTCACCCTGCAAACTGCTGATTTCCCTGCAAGGCCTGCTATAAAAATCAAACGGTTGATGAGGGGAAGGGAATGAGGACTTAACCCCCTTCTCCCTCTCTCTCTCTCTCCCTCTCTCTCTCTCTCTCTCCCTCTCTCTCTCTCCCTCCCTCTCTCCCTCTCTCTCGCCCTCGTTCCCACGGCTGGACGTCGGCCTCATGACTCACTGTCCCTCCCTGTCGGCCCCTCTGTAATTCCCCTTCTCCTCCTCTCTCCTTCTTCTCCTCCTCTCTCCTTCTTCTCCTCCTCCTCCTCCTCCTCCTCCCTCTCTTTCTTCATCCTCCAGCAAGCATTTGATACACGTTGACATGCAGCAGGCGGCCAAGTTCAACGTCAGCCCAAACCAGCACGAAATTTTCACAACATGATATTATGTCACGGTAAAAAAAAAAAAAAAAAAGACATCTTAAAGCAGCTTTGGAAAGAGTTTTGGCCTGAAATCAGAGAGATATTTAGGTCCTGATTCATAAAAAGGGTGCAGGCAGCAGCTGTGGACGACTAACTGACGTCTCAACTTTCATTTTCGCTGATATTCAGGTTTTTAATGCTGGTGCGTTCACATCTACTCAGCATCTAAATGTTTTCTGTTCTCCCTCCACTCTCCTCCCTCGCCACCTCTCTTCCTACAGGCGGTGACTCACAGGGCAACTTCTCGGGCAACTCTGCCGGGCAACAGAGCTCAACTTTGTTGCTGTAGTCACACAGAATACATCCTGCCACCAGTACAACACAGTATGGGAAACGAATAGAATATTCTATTTGTAGCGAAATGTAATATTTATAGCCGTAAATTAGCCAGAAGTAAACCTCATTTCCAGAATAGAAAAAGTAGAATTATTCATTAAAACAATAACCTCCTCTAAAAACAAGAAGCTGTAAAAACTGCAAGACTGTGAATCATTTTTAATGTGTTTCTGCAACTTTTCCCCCCCTGTACCTCTGTCCTATTCTGTGTCAGAGATTTGACTTTAAATGTTTATTCTCTGAATGTGTTTTGGATTACATTTGTCATCAGGAAACACTGGAATAGATTTTTGTTGCCTGGGTTGCTTGTTGCAGGAGTGTTGCCCATCTACATTGCCCAGTTGCCTGGTGTATCACCGCTAGGGTTTGAGCAATATGGCCGCATGCTTTTCTGCATGTAAGTGTGTTTGTGAGAGACAGAGAGAGCTCTTTTGTCTGCATGTGCACCTTTTTTCTGTAGTCTGTGTGAGTGTTTTTCTATAGGCCTATGTATTTGTGTGTGTGTGTGTGTGTGTGTGTGTAGCCTGAGTGTCATTAGTTAGGAACCAGGATTAGGTGGAGGTGGAGCTGTGGGCCCCTTAGTGGTTTCTGTGGTCTCTTCAGAGAGAGAGAGAGAGAGAGAGAGGGAGGGAGGGAGAGGAAGAGAGGGGTGGGGTGGGGTGGGAGGTTTTGGGGTGCAGAAGGGGAGAGATGGAGGGTTTAGACCTTAATCCCACGGCCTGATTCTGTGCTACTGTCTTGTACCAGGATGAACATCATCACAAACGTTGGGAATCAGACAAACATTTATCATTTCACAGATTCCCCACTGAAAAGTATTAAAAATGAATTGATCTCAACAATCAGGAGGGATTTAGGTTCATATTTTAATATAATATATTTGGCCTACTATAGCTAACAGAATCTAGCCTAGGTAGCTAGCTCAGGGTGACCACATTTTCAAACCCCCAAACCGGGACCCTTAAGTGTACCGCACGTTGATGCACGCACACATGTATGCACTTATGCACGCACCATAGGCGTTTTCATCAGGATGGGGGACAATAATTTCAGCGCTTAGCACACCTAGTGACTGCACCTTTCAACACCACGGACAGCGCCTCAGAAAACAAAAAATGATGTTTTGTCTCCAAAAATCCACCAAAACATTCAGACGCATGGTGCAGTTTATGTTTTTTGATTGGGTTAGGTAATAATGAGCGGGACAGAACATGATAAACGTCTATGTAAGCGCTGAAAACAAGTATAATACTATTATTATTATTTTAATTGTGGTGAAAACCGGGACACTTTGGTAGTGAATGTTGAAAACCGGGACATTTTAGTGTTTTACAGATATTTGTCGGGACTCGGGACGCCCATCTTGAAACCGGGACAATCCCGGACAAACCGGGACGTCTGGTCACCGTAAGCTAGCTAGTAGCTAATCTTGCGTAGCCACACCTCCGGCTTGAGCGACGGAGGTGTGGAGAAATTGAAACACAATAGTTGGTTAAAACAGGGAGACGACACCATGGGCTGTCGTCAGAATTCAGGCCAATCACATTTCACGAGGGCGGAGCCAGCTGGCACTGACGCTCACTTGAGTTAGCCTACAGTTAGCTAGCTAGCTAACAGAACTTTTAGCAAAGCACAAACAACAATGGACGACTTAATCGACTCAGTCTGGTGTAATGAGAATACTTCTGGCAAAACAGAATCAAGTCTTGATTAAAAATTTCATTCATTTTCCATTTTTATCTTGCTTGTTTAACTTTCGCTCGTTTTGTTGAATGTAAAGAGTTTGTATAGCTTATTAGCTTGTTTTGTAACTGTTTTATCTTAAGTCCTCACTTAAGTGTTGATGTAATGCTATAGTAGCCTATTATTATTATATACAGTATATCCCAGTCTTCCGGATAGTTTCCTACCCTGAGTGTGACATTATGTTCAAAATGGCCGCCGTGGGATTTCAGGTCAATGTTGTTGAACTGAATAGGGAAAGTGTGTGTAAGTGTGAGTGAGTGTTTGAGAGAGAAAGTGTGAGAGAGAAATGGAGGGAGAGAAAGGAAAGGTGAGGCAGTGAGGGAGAAAAAAGTGATGAAAAGGGGGGGGAAGAGTATGCTTGATTTTGAAAGTGTGTGTGAGAGAGAGAGGAGAGAGAGAAAGTGTGTCTGTAAAAGAGAAAATAAACGAAAGAGAGGGAGAAAAAGTACTGTTGTAGTTGAGAGAGAGAGAGAGAGAGAGAGAGAGAGAGAGAGAGACAGAGAGAGAGAGAGAGAGAGAGTCAGGTGAAAGAGTCAGAGAAGAAAACCTATTAACAACTTCCTGTCTTGGCCAAGGGCCCGGTTCTTTCCCTTTCCCTTTCACACACACACACACACACACACTCACACACGCGCACACACACACACACACACACACACACACACACACACACACACAGACACACACTCCTGGTATTTCTCCAGCCAAGGGGATAAAACTTTGTATTTTTCTTTAAATCATATTAT
>NC_136019.1:5346975-5349475 GCF_048128805.1 Centroberyx gerrardi | reverse complement strand
CACTAACCATCCAGTAACTTTGGATAATGCTCGTCGCCTTCTATCACTCAACACAGTGGATGCTAAAGTGTTAGCATGAAGCACCGGAGCGAGTGATCTACCGGGGACACGTGGATGATTTTGATGTTTTTGTTTTCATCACTTAAAGACCCCCATGAAACAGCATCTTTACTTCCTTGATTTGATGCATTTCCTGTTGAAACAGGATGTTGGGGCGGGACATAATGCAGGGAGGGATCATTCAAAAGTCTAAACCAATGGAATATGAGTCAGGGAGAGAAAGGCAATTTTATTTGATGGGAGGGGTGCAGAGGGGAGGGATTGTTAAAAAATCGGATGGTTTTGTTGGTTAGAAATGTATATTTATGCCTGCTGGTGCGGCATGAGGTCACCATGAAAGATACTCTGTTTTCCAGGAAGTAAAAGTAATGGGAGTTCATTTCATGGGGACTTTAAGTTGACAAATGGACCCAATCTCCCAAAAACTTAAATTATTCCTTAAAGTGTGTGTGTTTGTTTGGTAGTAAGGGAGGAATTTGAGCTTATTCTACTGTTGCCATCTTTTTAAGTCTAGGTAAGAATGTGAGCTAAATGCCTCAGTTGTAAAATGTAAAATATGTTATGTGTGTGTGTGTGTGTGTGTGTGTGTGTGTGTGATGGCATTGCGAGGTGTTTTTATCAATGTGTTTCTGTTCAGAGCATTTCTCTGTGGGCTTAATGGACAATGGCTCGCTGTCAACACCAACACACTCAGCGTCAGCCAAGACATGCTGTAATGTGGACACAATCACTTCCAGATGACGGAGAGAGAGAGAGAGAGAGAGAGAGAGAGAGAGAGAGAGAGAGAAAGAGAGAGAGAGAGAGAATATCACTTCATTATGGAGGGAGTTACCTGGCTCACATGCAGACCTCTCTGGAGAGAAGAAAGCAAGATAGAGAGATAGAGAAAGAGAGAGAGCTTGTCAGTGTGCGTATGTGTGTGTGTGTGTGTTTGTGCACCATGAACAGCAGCATATAGGAAAGGACACAAACAAGGAAAGGAGACGAGGATACAATTCCCTCCTACAATGCAGAAGTACAACTTGACACTCCAGATCACAACAGCTTCTAATATTAGGTATCGTCACTGTCGGGTGAAAACTGCATAACTCAAATTTTGGTGATTTTCATGTTTTAACTTGAATTGAAGGATTACATGGTTCCTCTGTGAGTTGAGAAAATTCAACAATTCTTATGACAAAGTTATGAAACCTTTTCCAAACCAATTAGATAAACTGAAAAATGCATGGTGGTCAAACTATAAACAAGGCTGTTTTTCTTAGTTCCTGAAAAGTTGACATTTTGGATATATAAGTTTGTGTTATTTGTTAATGTGAATTTGGAAAATCAGCCTTTTGCTTCTTTGCACCCATTTAAATAGGAAAAACCACAAAACATAAAACAAGGATACTACAAAAAACGAGATAGAACGAGTACAAAACTCCAAGAAATAGATCCAGAGCGTGTGTGTGTGTGTGTGTGTGTGTGTGTGTGTTGATATGTGAATGCCTGTACCCACCTACATACAACATTTCACAAATGTCTGTAATATCTATATCTGATCTTCTAATATTAATTAGAAGCCAAAGTCGACCTCATTCGGACTCGACAGCGACATCTTCAGGGTTTGGACCGGCTCACGCTTTCAAAATAAAAGTTCTGGAAATTATTTGGGAGAGGAGCTGAGGAATCTGTTGTGGCTTGTTGGAACGGAGCCAGGGGGAAACTAGGAAAGGAGACGAGGACGGCAGGTGAAGGAGGCCGGTTTTGTGCTATTGGGACGGGACCGGGCGCTGGTGGGAGAAACTGAAGTATATGTTGGCAGCGCTGGCAGGCTGTTGTGGTGAGGTGGGGCGAGAGAGAGAGAGAGAGAGAGAGAGAGAGAGAGAGAGAGAGAGAGACTGACTATATAGAGAGAGGGGAAAAAGATGGAGAAAGTGCAGTTTGGGGTCGGATGTAATAACAGAACACACAGTTCTGACACTGAACACATGGACCCGGCCACCCTGATGAGTTATGAGTGTGTGTGTGTGTGTGTGTGTGTGTGTGTGTGTGTGCCCTGCCCATGCCTCCCACTATCACACCCCGAAACTGGCAGGCATGTGGCTCTGCGGTTTGGGCATGGTGTGAATAAACAGTGTTTGTGTGTGTGTGTGTGTGTGTGTGTGTGTGTGTGTGTTTGTAAACAACTCACGGACCTGCTGTGTCTTCTGTTAACGCTGTGATATTTTTTTTTATTTGTGTGTGTGTGTGTGTGTGTGTGTTGTTTGGTGTCATGAATGAGTCATGCCCCCTCTCTCCTCATTATCACGCTGTGTGAAGCAGGCAGTTTGCCCCGTCACACACACACACACACACACACACACACACACACACACATATGGCTTATTATTACATTTACATTTAGCTGAGGCTTTTTACCCGCAGAGACTTGAAATAACATGTGGTGTGTGTGTGTGTG
>NC_136019.1:5341975-5344475 GCF_048128805.1 Centroberyx gerrardi | reverse complement strand
GAGCTGCCCAGCGTCTCATTTATTAAACACGTTCTCGCTGAATAATTCATAATCCCTCAGTGGTTTAAACACATGGTGATACTGTTGGATGATATGGAAACATTCACAGATTGCCCGTGTTGACGACGTATCGCGATGCGGCGATCACACCTAAAATGTCACAAGATATCATCGGTACTCAGATGTTCAAGAGGAGAAAGGAAAGGAGAAAATGCTCTCATGCTTGTGTGAGGGATTGAGATGAAGATTTTCTTACCAGCAGAAACTGCAGATGATGTTTCTGTATCAATACAATGCCGCTCCTGTGTCGATCAAATCAGTTTCATTCGGTTTCAGTCAGTTATTTGCGATGCTGTAAAGATTTCAATGGGTCGATCTATAGATACGCTTTCCGAAAACCCAAATTTGACTTCAAGAATGTGTTGTTCTATACTGAGAGTGAAAATCCCACACTGTAAATTTACTGCAGCAGGGTATGTGCTCGTCCAGCCAAGATAAACAAGATGTGTTGTTGTTGTGCAGCTGAGATGGACGAGACAAATGACAAATGTAGAGGGAAAAAATAAGAAAAAATGCATCTTGGTATGTTTCATTGTTCTTTGCACCCTGAACGAGGCCGGGTGGGGCCGCAATGCATTTTATAACATTTTAACATGAAATAGCCAAGAATAATAAAGGCTTTTTAACTTTATACAGAGGGTTTTTTCTTCTTTTTTCCTCTACATATGGACTCTACATATTTAGCTGTCAACAAACTGTAAAATTAATTATTCAATCGCATTGTTATCTGGTTAAATGTATCTGAACAGCCTGTGTTAGTCTACTGAGGCGTTCAAAGTTAAAGTTTAAAATGGGATTATGCAAGACGAGGCTATAAGAAAGCTAACTCTGACACTGTACTGTGTATTTAGCGGGCGATGTGGTCGCTCAGCCAAAATAAACAGATGTGTTTTGGTGTCGCTGAAGTGGACGGGTTGAAATTACACATGTGGACGTCTGACTCACGCCAGACAAATGGGTCCCGATGGCAGCTGAAGTGGACGAACTGGGAACAAATCTGTGTGGACACATTACCCAACCACAGGCCTCCTCTGGTCTCCGCAGCCCACAGTGGGCCCATACACACACACACACACACACACACACACACACACAAACGCTAGCTGGAATCATTTTGCTATCAAACATCTGTTGCTCTTATTATTTTCCCATTTTCCCATCGACTGTGTGTTGTACATCTGATTTTGCTGGCAGTTTATCTGTTTGTAGTCACACACACAATTCCCAGATGATTTTGATCCTGGAAATGGAATTAATCTGGAGTTAGTTATTTATTAATTTCGTCAATGAATTAGTTCAGATTTTCTTTCTTAGATCATGCCAGAGGTGTGACCAAGTCAGCTTTGCTCGAGTCCCAAGTCGGTCTCAAGTCTTGTGGCACAAGTCTCAAGTCAAGTCTCAAGTCTGAATGTAGATTACAAGTCATGTCCAAGTCAAGTCCATGTCATTAATGTCAAGTCTCAAGTCTAAATGTAGAACTCCAAGTCAAGTCAGAACAAATCAAGAGTCCAGTATCAATTTAATATCTTAAAGAAAACTAAATATCTAGGACTTTTCAATGCAATATGGTTTTAATAGGATAAAAACTTGGTAAGAGCATCATGAGTTTGATTTCTATAATCAGTTTCAACTTCAATAAATTCAATCATTCCATACAAATTCAGAAAACAGAATTTAAATTCAGTCGTCTGCTGGAACAAATCTCATCACTTTCAATCTGAGTCATTTACACAAACACAAGATCTCAAGTCAAGACTTTAGAAACCTTTTCAAGTCATCAGAGTACAAGTCAGAGTCGAGTCCCAAGTTACCAGAACCCAAGTCAAGTCGAGTCTCAAGTCTTCTCTTCATGCATCAAGTCAAGTCTCTGCCATGTGGAAGAAGATCCGCAACAAGCCGGTGTTTGTTGAAGACCGGCCTCAGGCTGGAGGAGGGTCGGCCGTCACATGACAAAGAGACGGGACGCTTGGGGAGGACAAACTGCTGCAGAGACACACACACACACACACACACACACACACACAGATCATCAGACAGTATACACTTATAAATGTTTGTTGTACTGGAAGAGCATGCGAGCTTAGCAACCGGTCCCTGGATAAATACAGGAATTGTCAAATATGCAGAGAGATCATAAGGAAGATGGAAAAAAGAGAACAAGACGCTGCTTGACTCATCAGCTCTCAGTCTCTCTTTGGTGCTGCTTTTTTCTTCTGCCTGACTGGAACAGCTATCAAAGACATCGACTGTCTCATCGGTTGACATTTAAACATGCTGGAAAGTTTTAAACTGATCCTACAGTTGAAGAGCTTGAATGAAGAAGAAACTGGGATCTGCTCTTGCAGGCTTTGAAGTGCAGTGTTTTGACCCAGCAGGTCTGTAAGGGCGAGCTTGACCACAAACTGCTGACAAATGTAATGATTCTTGTTTGAGTTGAATG
>NC_136019.1:5301975-5336975 GCF_048128805.1 Centroberyx gerrardi | reverse complement strand
ACAACCTCACAGTCACAAGCCTGTTCCTCCAGCCTCCAGGCCGCCGCCGCCGCCCCAGATACAGACGGCCTCATCTTCAGCCCGTTGTTCGGCAATGGCAGAAGAAAAATGCACAGCGTGTTAATTAAAGTGCTTCTGGGGAACCGGGCCGCTTTTATACGTTTTGCTCAATTTCGTTTTGTTTGATTCAGCAGATTCTGTTCATTTCAGAGCGTTTTTCACCCCGGGCAGCTGAGCATGAATCTGCTGTTCTCACCTGCTCAGAAGAAATAACATGATGAATGTCTCGCTTTTCTGTTCTGCTCAGAGGTTCTTCTGTTATTTCTGTTCTCTTCACTTTCCAGCACTGTTAAACTCCTGTCTCGCTACATTTAGATCTAGATATAGATTTAGATTTGTTTTATCTGCTTTTTAAAATGCGGTTGTTCTTTTCGACTCTTTTGATTGTTTACTGTCACGTTATCTTTCCCTTTTAAACCTTGTTAAAGGTCCCATATGGTGTAAAACAGGACTCCCCTTGCCTCTGTGATGATAAAGGAGTTGGATGGTCTATCTAAACATGCTGAAAGTATCAAAACGCACGGTCGCCAACTAAATCCACACAATCCACATTAGAAAAGCGAGCCTCTAAACGAGCCGTTTGGACTTCCGTAACTTTGTGGCGTCACAAAGGTTCGCTCATTATCATTTCTGTAAGAAATAACAGACTAACAAAGTGTTTTTTTCAAAGCGGTTGAGCGGTTGTCATTGTTTATTACCGGAGAGTTTTCCCTACCTGTAGCCGCCGGGCCGCGGCGTCTTACGTTTCACTCTTGAAACGGTTAGCCAATCGGAACAGAGGGGTCGTTAATATTAATGAGCCTTAAAGACACGGCGACAGAAACGGCCTGTTCTTGGTAAGGCTCAGAGAGATGCTGGAAAATGAACGTGGAGAAATGGATTGAGAGTGTTTTTGGCTCATGACACCACACACACAGCTTTGAATGGACCTCAAGACACAAAATAACACTGGAAAGTGGAAAATATGAGACCTTTAAAAGAAAAGGCCTTCAGTAAATAAAAGTTGACCTGGCTCGACTAGATTAGATAACACTTCCTGGAGAATCCTATGACATCATCACCCTATCCTTTTTCATTAGATCTTGTGGTTGTTTAGACAGGTGTGTCTGGGACAGGGAGTGTGTGTGTGTGTGTGTGTGTGTGAAGGTTAAAGAACCTGTATATATGCATCAGGACTGATTAGGGTGTGTGTGTGTGTGTGTGTGTGTATGCTTGTGTTTTGGTGTTGCTTAGGAAGTTCTTTGTACAGTAGTCTGATCTCTAGCTAAACTTCCTCTGGTCCCTCGGGCAGAAATTGTTCTTTTTTTTTTTTCTCCCCAGCACTTCTTTCTCTTTTCAGCTCTTAAATTCCTTCCCTTGTTCATTCAAAACTCTCATTCTCCTCCTTGGGCTCGTCTTCCTCTTCCTCTCTGTCTTTTTCACTCTTTTTTCTGTGTCTTGTTTCACTCCCTCCCTCTCTCTCATGCTGCAGATTGTAGAGTGATGACAGAAAGTGAGATAGAGAGAGAGAGAGAGAGAGAGAGAGAGAGGGAAGATAAGGTAAAATAGAGAATAAGAGAAGGAAAGAAAGGAGGGCAGAGAAAGTGGAAAAGACACAAAGAAGATGGGAAAGGGAGAGTGAGAGAGAATAAGGAGAGAGAGAGAGAGAGAGAGAGAGAGAGAGAGAGCGAGAACAGAGGAGAGAAAGATAGAGGGCAGAGAGACAGTGGAAAAGACAAGGAAAGGATGAGAGAGGGGGCATAAAGAGAGAAAACAGAAAGAGGGAGAATGAGACTTCCTTCCTTTCTTCCTAATTCCTTCCTTCCATCCTTCACAATTCCTCCCTTCCTACATTTCTTCCTCCTTCTGTAATTCCTATCTTCCTTTCTTTCCAATTCATGTCTTCCCTCCTGCTTTCCTTCGTTTGTTCGTTCCTTCTTTCCTTCCTCCTCCCTTCCTTCTTCCAGACAGGGAGAGAGAAAACAGAGAGAAAGAGAGAGGGAGCGGGAGAGGTCAGGCCAAGAAGAAAAAGACTGGAGAGGAGTGGAGTAAAGAGAGAGAGAGAGAGAGAGAGAGAGAGAGATTTTATTTTATTATACAAGTGGACCGAGGAAGACAGGATGAGAGCCGTGTAAGAAAGAGGAGAAGATAGAAAAGAAAAGGAGGGGAGAGTGGTGGAGGAATTCTTGGAAAGGAGAGGCAGCGGCCGAGAGAGGGAGAGAGAGAGATAGAGAGAGAGAGAGAGAGAGAGAGAGAGAGAGAGAGAGAGAGAATTGGCCGGTGGGCGGAGGAGAGAAAATGAAAGAGTGTTACTGTAGTAGGATGCCCTCTGCGAAGGAATGCAACCATCACTCGTCAGCCTCTCTATTAGCTGTGTGTGTGTGTGTGTGTGTGTGTGTGTGTGTGTCCATATTTAGTAGCTGCTTCAGGCCACCTATATAGATTTTAAGTGGGAGTTTAAGCGTGAAATTTGCGTGTGTGTATATTGTGTATATGTATGTATGTGTGTGTGTGTGTGTTTGTGTGTGTCAAAAACTTACTAGACCACATTTGCTTACTGCTTTGATCACCAATACAGATTTTAAGTGAGGTTTTAACCAGTGTGTGTATGTGGTTTTGTGTATGTGTGTGTGTGTGTATAATCCATACTTGCGGTTCACGGGACAGGTTTGGGGAATGCCACCCATCTGGAAGTCAACTCCTTACTCTGTTACACTGACAGATAGGAGGTGTGTGTGTGTGTGTGTGTGTGTGGCTGACTCATACTATGAGTAACAACCAGATGACAAAGAAAGACTTGTCTTGTTTATGTGTTCGTCCTGACTGTGCAGTTTTCACACCAGCGAGTTTCAGAAAAAGCTACTAACCTTCTAGCTGCTAGCAAGCTGTCTAATCCAAGGTTTAATATTCAAAACCTTATCAACAGAGTTTATTTATTTATCTCTAAATGTCATTGAATTTACCTCCAGTTAAAAGTTGAGTTGAGTGCAGCTCAAGTTAAAATCACAGAAACAGAATTTTGTCCTATACTGCCGTTCATTCCCACCGTTCAGTCACATTTGCTTCTTGTAGCAAAAAAGTTTTATTCCATAAAGGCATCTAAAATGATTAGCTGCACAGAACCATAGACTGTAAAAACAGATGAGTGTGATGTCACCCACAGGTTTCTGAAGGGCCGTTTTAAAGCCAAAAGTTGGGGTTCACGAGCGCCGCCATGTTGACATTTTTTGGAGCCGGAGCAGCCAGAGCGAAGCCGAGGGGTTTCCCGCAGCGCCGCCTGCTATTGGTCCATAATCACTGGACAGGCGACCTGTCAATCAACCCCGTTTTATAACCATTATATCCCGTTAATGACGCAATTATTTTGAAAATCGCCATACGGACACATATTAGAAGAAGTGAAATTAGCTACTGAGACCATAATCTCTATATTTTGAGTGAGAAGTTGAGTTGTGGTCCCATTGACTTGCATGGAGTTGGGCGGGATTTAGAGTCTTTTTGGAGCCGGACTCTAGTGGACGTTAGAGGAACTGCAGCTCTCAGCCACTTCCTTACTGGCTTCAAAAGTCACCCGTGGTTTTGGCCGCTTGCATAGAACTAAAACAAATTATGTAACTTTTTAAAGGATATTAGGTGACTTAAAGTAATAATCTGCAACATTTTCATATAAATAAATGTCTGTTTTGCTACTTTCTGTTGTCGCTTGCTCTAACTCAACAGTGATTCAATATATATCCAGCTGATGAAAGCTTTTCCACTGTCTGGTCTAAGGGTTAGGGTTAGGGAAAAATCCTCTGCTGCACAGGAAGTGATGCGTTTTGCATTTCCAGTTTGTTTGGAATAAACAGCAGAAGAAGAACTCGGTAGTTAGCATGAGCAGCGATAGCCACCATGGCTGACCAGACAAAGAGAAGAGAAACTCAAACTGCAGCAACAGTAAAATCCAAGCTCCGCCCACACACTGTTTGATTGACAGGTGATCTGTGGGAAGAGCAGTGCAGAAACACCACAGTGAGGCTGAGCAAAAACTCGAGGATTACCACTTTAAAGCTGCTACATGTAGCATTTTAAATCATTACCACCTTAATTTTGAGACATTAGCATACTTACTGTAAGCTAATGAGACTGTTGTAAGGAAGCATGTCAGCCTCTATCAGCCTCTACTCTGCATCCTCCATAGTTTCTCCACCTGGTGGATCTGGAGGGAAATCTGCTGGATCGCTTTACGACACAAAACAGGAAGAGGTTCTGTTCTTCCAGAGCAAACGGAGCTAAAGCTGAAAGAGTTTCTGGCAGCAGATGGTGGAAGGAGGGAAAGGAAGATGGAGAAATCACTTCCAACATGTTTTATTGCTTTAGTAAACAAAGGAGAAAGCAACAAGGAAGTCGAGGATTACCGCTTTAACAGGTTGGATCCTCTAGATTTTGAATGATGATTTCCCCCAAAGTGGACGTGTCGTATTTTGGAGCTGAAGTCCCGCAGCGATCCGCCTCTGGACCTGGACTCCATGTTGTTTTCTGTCTGGTTCGTCAGCAGCCTGTCAGAATCCTGTTAAACTGTTGTGATGTTTTTTTTGTTTTTTTTTACCCGGCGTCTCAGGAGAACGCTCTCTGTTGTGGCTCCATGTTGTGAAGTGAAGCAGCTCCGTTGTAACTCTGTCCAGGTTTTTATTTTATTTATTTATTTATTTTTTATCTTCACCATGGCAGCTCTTGAGTCTTTAACTGACCTCAATACAGTTAGATTTTAAAACGTTTTTTTTGGCTCAAATAAAGGAATTTAGTGGGATTTTTTCTTTTGGAATTTCACAATTGAAGTCACTCCCTGATTCCTTTCTTACACCCGGAACAATTCCTTCCTTCCTTCCTTCATTATTTCCCTCCTTTCTTCCTACCTTCCCTCCCTCCTTCCATCCTAAGTCCTTTCTTCCATCCTTAACTATTCCTTTCTTCCCTCCCTCCCACTCTCCATCCCTCCTTCCTTGCGTCCTGTTTCCTTTCCTCCTCCGTTCCCAATTCCTTTGTTCCTTCCTTACTTATCTCCTTCCTTCTCTCCTTCCTTTCTTATTTCCTTCCTTCCTTCCTTCTTTCCTACTTCCTTCCTTCCATCCTTTCACAATTCTTCCCTTCCTTCCTTCTCCTTTTTCCTCCTTCCCTAATTCCTTTCTTCTTCCTTCCTTCCATCTTTCCTATTTTTTTCCTTCCTTCCTTCCTTCCTTCCTTCCATCCCTCCCTTCCTCCCCCCCTTCTACCTTTCTTCCTCCTTCCCTAATCCATTTCTCCTTCCTTCCTTCCTTCCTTCCTTCCCTCCTTCCTTCCTTCCTTCCTTCCTACCTTCCCTCCTTCCGTCCTTCCTTCCCTCCTTCCTTCCTTCTCTATCCCTCTCCAACCCAGGAAATACCTCCACTGTACACTATACCCCCCCTCTCTCCTTCTATCTTTCTCTCTCTCTCTCTCTCTCTCTCTCTCTCCCTCTCTCTCTTTACTCAGCAGTAAATATTCTCTAATCGGCCTCACATGCTTCCCCTTCTCTGCTCACACAGGGCCGCTGCTGTCACCACACACACTGACCGGACTGTGTGTGTGTGTGTGTGTGTGTGAAAGAGAGAGAGAGAGAGAGTTAGAATGAGAATGAAGAGTGTGTAAAAGTCCAAGGGTGAATGTGTGTGTGTGTGTGTGTGTGTCCAGCTCTAGTTTTTGATCTAACTGCCAATCTATTTCACATGCAAATGATTTAAAGCTAGTTCCCTCTCCCTTTTCACTCTCTCTCTCTTTCTTTCTCTCTCTCTCTCTCTCTCATCCCATCCCTCCCTTCGTCCAGCTGCAGTGTGAACTAGAGAGAGGCCGTCTTTATTTATGTGAAGACTAAAGCATCACCAAAGCCTTCTATTGGGTCTGCAAGATTTTCAACATTGAGTCAAGTAAAGTCAAATTTATGTAGAAAATGATTTTAGCAAAACCGAACTATAACAAAGAACTTTACAGAGCAATATATGATATAAAACAGGGATAAAGCTGAGCATAACCCGACTAAAACTCAGTTTGCCCAGCTGTAGCTTTACTTTTTTGAAATGTGGAATTGGACAGACGTGGAAATAAGAGAGATCCTCAGAGTCTGGGCGGATGGAGAGATTAGCCCGGCTTGTTTTCAAACTGCAGTGACTCCGGCGGTTAAATGTAATTTTCTGTGGATTTTATGTGTATTGCAAGTATATTGTGTGAATAGTAGCATAACAGAAACTGCTACCTTGAGCGGAAAAATTAAACAGCAATTTTACGGGTTTCATGTGTGAAAGTGGGCTCTAGTCTGACATACATTTTTACTACTTATATTCAAAGTATAAATTATAGTAAAGAGGGTTAGGGTCAAATTGATGTAAGGTATATGAGGATAGGGTATTTTGCTTTTCTGAAAATATAATTGATTTTTGTTCATATTGGTGGTTGTTGGAGGTCAGAGTTCACCCACTTTTTCTTATTTACAACGACAGCACTGATGTGTGTGTGTGGTTAATTTTTACCAGTTTGTTTAAGCCTTCATCGATTCAGTTTTTTAGAATAGACCCTTTTCACAAACATAGCTGACGTATTTCTGCAAAATACAGACCGGTTCTCACCATTGCCAGCAATGTTAAAAAGCCAACTTTCTGTCTGTGATCACTTATTTTGTGTGTCAACATAGATTATAACACAATACAGGTGTAAATCACTGACATGTCTGTTTCTGTTGTCAGACGACTGCACGGCTATAAAAAACAGATTTTATCGTGGGTCACAAAATGCTAACAGCACAGAAATTAGCGTTAGCCGTGGTTAGCCAGTTAGCATTTAGCAGTCGTCCGACAACAGAAACAGAAAGATATGTCAGTGACAACACCTGTACTGTGTTATAATATATGCTGAAACACTAAATAAGTGACAACAGTTAGAGTCGAAGGCGACAGAAAGTTAGCTTCTTAGTGAAAAAGGGTGTTTTCTGTTGCTGAGCAGTGCTAGCCAAAATTCTGACTGCTGATTGGCTGAGCGTAGCGTCTTCTGCCCGGCAACATTAGCTCACTGAACATTCTATCAGGAAGTGGTGGGAAACTACCGGAGCCTCGGGGAGTTTAACAGCCTACAACTCTTCCTAGAAAGACATGAAACCAAAGCAACCCACTTCTTCCTACTCTCTCTCTCTCTCTCTCTTTTCTTCTCTTTTTCATCCGTTTCTCTCCCTTTCTCCTTCTCCCTCCTCTCCCTATTTCTTTACATCCCTCCTTCACTTTACCTCCTTCTCACTCTTCCTCCCTCTTTCTCTTCCTCTCTTCCTTCATCTTTATCCCCTTTCTTCCTCCTCTCTCCCCTACCTACCTCTCTCTCTTTCTTTTTTCTTTCTTTCTTTCTTGCCCTTCCTCTTCCCTCTCTCTCTTTCTCTCTGTCTCATGCTCACTTTTCTCTCTCCATCTCTCCCACCTTTCTTCCTCACTTCCTCTTTCCCTCCCTCCCTCCCTCTCCGTCTCACTCTCCCTCCCTCTCTCTCTTCATCCCTCTCTCCTTCCCTATCTCTCTCAACCTTCTCCCTCTCCTCCTCCTTTCTTCTCTCCCATACGTCCCTCTCCTTTTCTCCCTCTTTCCCTCCTTTTCTCTCTCTCTCTCCCCTCATCTCCCTCTCCATCTTTCTCCCTTTCTTCCGCCCTTCCTCTCTTCCCTTCCTCCCTCTCCTTATCTGCTCTTTCCTTCCCTCGCTCTCTCTCTCCTCTCTGTCCCTTGCTCTCCCACCTTCTACCTCTCCCTTTCTCTCTCTCCCTCTTTCTTTCTCTCTCTCTTCCCAGCTCACCCCTCTCTCTTTTACTTTTACTCCTCCTCTCTCCCTCCTCCCTCCATTTCTTTCTCCCTCGCCCACCCTCTCCAGCCCCTTCCCACCCCTCTCTCTCTCTCTCTCTCTCTCTCTCTCTCTCAGTTAATCACCACTGGAGTGTTTTCTGCCTGTAAGTACTGCTTCTTCTTTTCTGTCTCGTTTTTTTAATTTATGTTTTTAATTAATGATTTATTCCATAAATCATTAACATCCTGAGAGTGTGGGATTTTAAAATATATGCATTGTTAAAAGCCTTAATTATTGAATATTTTAAGCTTGGTAAATGATTATTCTGGAAAAGATGGGAATAATTTGTGTTAATGTGTGTTGGTGCTGATCTGAGCTCACTTTTCAGATCACTCAATTAAGGAAATTTAGTTTTATATCCAGGAAATGAGCTTTTATATCCAGCCAGTTAAGAAATTATGGAGAATGATCTAATTTATGCTCTAATTTTTTCATTTAAGTAAAAGCAGAGTTGACCCTTGTGTCACTGCATCTCGTGATTTCAGCTTCCACAGTTAATATTCGTGGACAGATGGCCTGTCAGCAACACTG
Organism: Centroberyx gerrardi; assembly: GCF_048128805.1. Classification (NCBI taxonomy): domain Eukaryota; kingdom Metazoa; phylum Chordata; class Actinopteri; order Beryciformes; family Berycidae; genus Centroberyx; species Centroberyx gerrardi. The sequence continues at coordinate 5,328,541 of NC_136019.1, read as the reverse complement.
AAACTTTTCATTTCACTCATTTCACTTTTCATTTCAATGCTATGTTTGAAAATAGTCAAGATATTGCTATAACTAAGCTCTATTCATTTGTCAGCCCATAAAGCTCCATATAAAACTTCATATCAAGTAAAATTATGAAAATCACAGAAACTTTAAACATTTCAAAGCATAAATGTTTTGAAAACCCTGCAGTAAAATCACTGTGTTGCTGAAAGAAACCATCAAGAACATAATAATCATGAATAATAATGGTGTTTACAGTATCTACCAAACGAATCAGTATTATACTATACTACTATACTATATTATACTTATTATACTTATATATTATACCATTGTAGCCATTTTTTCAGCCTTTTTCCTTGTTGTTTACAGTTTTCTCACATGACACAGGATTCAGAAATACGAAATGTGACAGAACTTTTTAATAAGCTCTTTTCGCACAGGACTAATATAACCAGGGGGCGTTAAGTGATTTGTTTTAACTGCATGTAACTATAATGTCACAGGTTTGATCTCCAGAGCAGTCAGTGTGTCCGTCCCTGTTGAGATGTCAGCGTGAAAATCAAATATGGCTTTAAAAAGTTTTTGAAGATGAATGGAAGACTGAATTGAAAACGCTTGATTCTTTTTTTTAAAATTAAAATATACTACTCAGATTCATCCACATTCCTCAGCTCTCTCTGTTCTATCATCCACATCATCCTGAAGAAACTGTGTTGATACAGCATCAGTTTTAAAATTTATGATTTCCCCAGGATTTGTTGACTTGACAAGATCATGGGGAAAAAAATGAGGCCTTACACTAAAACATTCCAACTTTTAGTCAATGAATTTTGCCAAACTAGACCTTAAAAGTCATGAAAAAGTCCTCAAATTTAAGATAAGATAAGATAAGATAGTGAGTGTGGAAACTTGTTTGATACAAGGTTATTCTCAGTGTGATTTTTACATGAGACAAAGTCAGTGGTCGGTCCATGGAAAAAATGGTGTGTGTGTGTGTGTGTGTGTGTGTGTGTGCGTGTGTGTGTGTGTGTGTACAGTGTGTGGTTCAGTTCATTTCTAAAGCACAGAGCGGTGTTGTTCAGTGGCAGATGTTTTTTTGTCTGTACAGTCGCTCCTCTGCTCCTTTTCTGTTCAGTTCCAGTCTGACAAAACGCCCGCTGTCCCCACTGAAGAAAACACTTTTCATACTGCAGGGATGTCAAATGAAAATTCATATCTGCAGTTTTTATATGATTTACCTTTAATCTTTTGCAATGCTATCTGAGATTACTACTGGATAACGACTTCACCAAAAAGACACATTTATGAGTCGTTTTTGAGATGTTTTGTTTGTTTGCTTCTTTCCTTCCTTTCTACTTCCTTCATTCATCCTCCCTTCCTTCTCCTATTTCCTTCCTTCTTTTTCCCAGTTCCTTCCTTCTTTCCTTCATTCCTTCCTTCCTTCCTTTCTCCCCCCAGTCATTCCTTCCTATCTTCCTTCCCTCCCTTCTTCTTTCTTTCTCCCACATTCTTCCTGTTCCCACTTCCGTCCTTCCCTCCCTTCCTCATCCCAGTTCCATCCTTCTTACCTTCCTTCCCTTCCCTCCCTTGCTCTGTTTCCTCCTCCTCCCACTTCCATCCTTCCTCCCTTCCTTCACCCGGTTCCTTCCTTCCCACCTTCCTTCCCTCCCTTCCTTTCCTCCTCCTCCCACTTCTATTCCACTTTGTTTGTTTCTTTCTGTGTTTCTATCATCATGTTTTATTGCTGGTGTTTTATCACTTTGCGTCTGTTTTATCACCAAGAAAACTAAAGTAAAGTAAAATAAACTTCATGAATTGTTTTATAGTGAGATTGACACAGGCATTTAAAAAAAATACACAACACAATCTTAGCGGTTTTCCTTGGCCTTAAGTTCATTTGTCAGCCCATAAAACACTGTGTAAAACTTCATATCTAGCAACAATATGGAAAATCACAGAAAATATAAATATTCAGAAATATAAATACTTTAGAGGCTTTTTTTGTGGCAAGAGGAAATTTTTAGTTCTCTTTATGGCCACTAGGCAGCAGTAGAGCTCAGCTATTGGTACAAACAGTTCACACCATGCCCTTACTTCAGTTTGTCTGTGTGTGTGCGTGTGTGTGTGTGTGTGTGTGTGTGTGTGTGAGAGAGAGAGAGAGAGAAAAAAAAAGAGAGAGAGAGATCAGAGCCCCATGTCTCTCTTGGCAGTCGGACAACTTTTTTTTTTTTCCCCCAAACTTGTTTACTTCTAGCTTCATCATCATCACCACCATCACTTTAATCTTCTTCCTCTCTCTCTCTCTCTCTCTCTCTCTCTCTCTCTCTCTCTCTTTCTCTCTCTCTCTCTCTTCTCTCTCTCTCTCGCCCCCTGCTTCGGCACTTTGAAGAAGCCTCAGTGTGTGATATATATTTTAAAACCTTCTTCTTTTTGGTGTGCCATGAACAGAATTGTAATTTTTTTTTTTTGGGTTTCGAGAAAGAAGAAGAAGAAGAAGAAGAAGAAGAAGAAGAAGCGTGCATTATGAGTTAGTTTGTGGTTCTCTCTCCTCACATGTGGCCCGGTGCAGCTCAGCAGGCAGAGCAAGGCACTGACACACTTGCACAGGGTTGCGGGTTCAATTCCCGGTTTATACTCAAGTGGTAGAGTGTGGAAATATCACCGGGCCTGGGTCTGGTTTGGCGCAGTATAGGCACAGCATCGGTACTCCTTTTGCTTTTCCGTTGCAGTGTCGAACATGTATGGGACGTCTGGAACACACATGTGTAACTATAGCAACAGCAGAACCACAGCAACCAGTGTCAACAGCAGCAACAGACGTGGCGGATGCACTGCAGGCTTTTTTTTTTTTTTGCCTGGGATTTTGTCTTTCTTTTGAAACACACTAGCCACAGTTAGGTTCACTTTCCTGTCTGACTCAATAGGTAGAGCAAGGCACCATCACTGCCAGGACTAGGAGTTTGATTCCCATCTACACTAAAAATGTGTATACTATAGCAGTGGTTCTCAACGTGGGGTCCGGGGACCACTAGGGGTCCTTGAGGGGGTTCCAGGGGGTCCCCAGCAAATTGATGAATTATTAAACTTCACCATTATTTCATTTACAAGAAGTTATCACGATTAGAGAATGTAGAGGAATGACTGTTTTTTATCATAGTTTCACTGTTATCGCTCTACCTATAAGTACAGAGATATACAGATAGTCATGAAATTCTGGAAAAAATCATATCTAGCAATACAAATATCAGATTTGGGTGCGAGAGAAAAAATCTCACACCAAATGGGGGTCTGTGGCCCTAATCTGTACTAAATTAGGGGTCCTTGATATGAAAAAGATTGAGAATCACTGTACTATAGTACTGTAAAGTGTCCACCAAACTGGAATATATTGCTGTTGTCAGGTAAATACCTTATATCTCCAAAATGCCAACTTTCCAGGAACTAAGAAAACAGCCTCTGTTATCTCTGAGAAATATAGCATATATCTCAATATTGTATTCATTTCCGATCAATGATATCTGAATTCCTTCTCCTAAATCCTCTCTTAGGAGCAATAAAGAGAAACACATGAGAATTTACATCTGAATTAACTGTAAGAAGAGCTGGAGACAAATAAGAAAAGCGTGATGTCTCATTTGTGGATGGCTTCACTCACAGACTGCTGACAGATTTCTGAGATGTTTCTCCTCGAGTGAGCGCATATTAAAGGAATAGTTCACCCAAAAATGAAAATTCAGTCATTATCTACTCACCCCCACGGCAGCTGAAACTCGGGTGAAGTGTGTTAGTCCGTACAGCGTCCTGAGCTCCACAGCGGAACGGCGTAGGAGCCTTCTCCAAAACAGCTGAAGCTGCTGGGGACCCGACTTGAGCTGACTGCACAGTTAAAAAAATAACAGAAAATAACCATAAAATGGCTCCGTGCAGCTCGTCCAGCATAATGCAAGTCTCCGGAAGGACTTGAAAAGATCGAGTAGATAATGACTGAATTTTCATTTTTGGGTGAACTATTCCTTTAAAGGGTAACTTTGGTATTTTTCAACCTGGACCCTATTTTCCCATCTTTTTGTGTCTAAGTGACTAAAGGGGACAACATTTTTTGAAATTGGTCCAGTATTATGACAGGCTCAGATTGTTATTATAAGTGTCTGACAGCATTATGGAAAGGACCCTACAGAGAAATGAAACGTTTCTCTTTACCTTTCGCTTGATCCGGTCTGTGTGTAACCAAGTCTCGCTCAAGTCTCGCGAGAGTTGAGTTGTTGCAGGAAGTCAACTGTGGAAACGTGAGTGAGAGTTGGAGAGAGGAGTGCCGGGAGGAGTTGTCAGACACTTATAATAACAATCTGAACCTGTCAGTGGCAAAAACAAGAACTGTTAGTGGACGTACATTGACGGTGAGATTTGCCCCGTCGGATTACATTGCAGCTCGTTTCGCAGCTGCCGGCTGAAGCGATCTCGCTCAATACTGGACCAATTTAAAAAATTGTTGTCGCCTTTAGTCACTTAGACACAAAAAGATGGGAAAATAGGGTCCAGGTTGAAAAATACCAAAGTTACCCTTTAAAGGAATAGTTCACCCAAAAATGAAAATTCAGTCATTATCTACTCGATCTTTTCAAGTCCTTCCGGAGACTTGCATTATGTTGGACGAGCTGCACGGAGCCATTTTATGGTTATTTTCTGTTATTTATTTTATTTTAACTGTGCAGTCAGCTCAAGTCGGGTCCCCAGCAGCTTCAGCTGTTTTGGAGAAGGCTTCTACATCGTTCTGCTGTGGAGCTCAGGACGCTGTACGGACTAACACACTTCACCCAAGTTTCAGCTGCCGTGGGGGTGAGTAGATAATGACTGAATTTTCATTTTTGGGTGAACTATTCCTTTAATATGCGCTCACTCGAGGAGAAACATCTCAGAAATCGGTCAGCGATCTGTGAGTGAAGCCATCCACAAATGAGACATCACGCTTTTCTTATTTGTCTCCAGCTCTTCTTACAGTTAATTCAGATGTAAATTCTCATGTGTTTCTCTTTATTGTTCCTAAGAGAGGATTTAGGAAAAGGAATTCAGATATCATTGATCCTAAATTAATACAATATTGAGATATATCTGCTTTATTTCTCAGAGATAAAGGAGGCTGTTTTCTTAGTTCCTGGAAAGTTGACATTTTGGAGATATAAGGTATTGACCTGACAACAGCACTATATTCCAGTTTGGTGGACACTTTACAGCCGGGAGGAGTGGTCAGACACTTATAATAACAATCTGAGCCTGTCAGTGGCAAAAACAAGCACTTTTAGTGGATGTACATTGACGGTGGGATTTGCCCCGTCGGATTACATTGCAGCTCGTTTCGCGGCTGCCGGCTGAAGCGATCTCGCTCAATACTGGACCAATTTCAAAAATTGCTGTCCCCTTTAGTCACTTAGACACAAAAAGATGGGAAAATAGGGTCCAGGTTGAAAAATACCGAAGTTACCCTTTAAGATTTGAGAAACCAAACGGAAGGAGCAAAGTGAGAAGCATGATGTACCAGAGTGAGACAATCAGGAGCAGCAGTTTCAGAAGTTTGAGAAAATAGTCAAATATTGCACTGATTTGAAATAATACTCATCTTTGTCTGTGAGAAGTAAACGAGAGGAAGAGGAGATCTGATTTAGATGTATTGCTTTCGTCTGCGTTTCTGACTTTATCCAGTGGGGTTTTGAGACAGTTTCATAAACCCAGAGCTTGTAGACGTTTGTGGAGCCCATAGAGGAGAACATTCAAGAAGTAAAAAGATGAAAATCGCTGTTATGAGTTATGAGGTTTTCGCCCGCCAGCGCCGCTATTATGTGTTCTCTCTCTCTCTCTCTCTCTCTCTCTCTCTCTCTCTCTCTCTCTCTCTCCGTATTCAGTCTTCACATCTCTCTGTCTGATATCTCTGCATGGCCTCAGAGTTGCTGATACCAGCAAAGCAGCACAAGCAATTTCAGGCGCTGCGGAAGAGAGAAAACGCAGAGAGATTGAGGAAAAAGAGAAAATGAGATAGAGAGAAGAGGATGAGGCGAGAGAGAGAGAGAGAGAGAGAGAGAGAGAGAGAGAGAGAGATAGAGAGAGAGCGGATGCCCTGAAAGAGAGGAGCCGGTTCCTTCCTTCCTTCTTTCCACTCCTTTTAGGGATTACAGTCTGTCTGCTCTCTGCTTCATTATCTGCTGTGGGACGGAGCTTTGGAAGACCAAACACACTCACAGAGTTGGAAGGGGACTGTGTGTGTGTGTGTGTGTGTGTGTGTGTGTGTTGTAAGCTTAGGAGCATCTTCTGCATGTGTCTAAGAGTGTGTGTGTGTTTTATACTGTGTGTGTTTGTGTGATCAAAATGTGTGTTTGCATGTTGTAAGCTTGTGAGGGTTTTCTGGACGGATATGAGAGAGAGTGAGTGTGTGTGTGTGTGTGTGTGTGTGTTTGTGTCCTCAAGGCAGCAAAAGTGTTTACAGAGAGAAGGGGATAATGAAGGAGGGAGTGGGCTGTGGCTTAGGGAGAAAGAGAGAGAGAGAGGGAGAGAGAGAGACACACACACACACACACACACACACACACACACACACACTACAGTGAGAGACAGATAGGAAATGGAGGCAGGAGGGGAATTATGAGAGGCTCTAAGCGAGAAAAGAAACCATAAAGTGAAACAAAATAAAATGAAATAAAAGATATGAAGTGGAGTTATGAAAACACAGAATGAGAAATGCTGCTGTGGAGGAAAGAAGAAATAAGGAAGGAAGGGAGGATGGAAGTGGGAGAAGGAGGAAAGGAAGGGAGGGAAGGAAGGTGGGAAGGAAGGGAGGAAGGATGGAAGTGGGAGGAGGAGGAAACAGAGCAAGGAGGGAAGGGAAGGAAGGTAAGAAGGATGGAACTGGGAAGAGGAAGGGAGGGAAGGAAGGTGGGAAGGAAGGAAGTGGGAAAAGGAAGAATGTGGGAGAACGAAAGAAGAAGGTAGGGAAGGAAGATAGGAAGGAATGACTGGGGGAGAAAGGAAGGAAGGAAGGAAGGAAGGAAAGAAGGAAGGAACTGGGAGAAGGAAGGAAGGAAGTAGGAGAAAGAAGGGAGGATGAAAGAAGGAAGTAGAAAGGAAGGAAAGAAGTGGGAGACAGAAGGAAGGTGGGAAGGAAGTTGTAGAAGGAAACAAAGTAGGAAGAGGAATAAAGGGAGGATGGAAGAGTGAGAGGTAAGGAAAGAAGGAAGAAAGGTCAGGAGGATAGAAGTGGGAGAAGGGAGGAAGGAATGGAGGATGGAAATGGGAGAAGGGAAGACGGAAGGAAGTGGGAGAAGGAAGGAAGTGGGAGTTTGAAGGAGGGGAGAAGGGAAGGAAGCAAGGGAGGACAGAAGAGGGAGAAGGAAGTTTCCAGAGGATGGAAGTAGGAAGGGAGGAAGGAAGTGGGGAAAGGAAGGGAGGGAGAAGGAAGGAAAGGAGGGAAATGAAAGGAGAGAGGTCCTCCCTTCCTTCCTTCCCTTCTGCCTTCCTCCCACCTCCCACTTCCTTCCTTCTACCCCTTCCTTCTTTCTCCCACTTTCTTCCTTCTCCCACTTCCTTCCTTCCTTCCCCCAGTTCCTTCCTACCTTCCTTCCCTCCTTCCTCCTCCTAGTTCCTCCCTTCCTACCTTCCTTCCTTCTCCTACTTTCTTCCTTCTCCCACTTCCTTCCTTCCGTTCCTTCCTTCCTACCTTACTTCCCTCCTTCCTAGTTCCTTCCTTCCTTCCCTCCTTCCTCCTCCTAGTTCCTTCCTTCTCAGATATATCCCAGTTCCTTCCTTCCTACCTTTCTTCCTTCTCCCACTTCCTTCCGCTCCCAGTTCCTTCCTTCCTACCTTCCTTCCCTCCTTCCTCCTCCTAGTTCCTTCCTTCCCTTCTACCTTCCTTCCTTCTCCTTCTTTCCTCCTTCTCCAACTTCCATCCTTTCTCCTTTCCTTGAAAGGGAAGGAGACAGGAGAGTTAAAAAGTGTAACTGGTAAGACCGCACTTTAATTGGATTAAATGGCTTAAACTTTGGGACTGTTACCTTACACTGACATTACTGAGTTACAGCTGGGCCCGACACTTATCAAGGGGATCATCAGTGTGTGTGTGTGTGTGTGTGTGTGTGTGTGTGTGTGTGTGTGTGTGTGTCCTCTCTGACCACCGTTAATCCATCCAGATGAGGAGAGAAACAGAGAGAGGTATTATTCCTCCATACCTCCATCCCTCTTTTTTTCTCGCTTTTCCCTCCTCCTTCCCTTCCTCCATCCTGCTCTTTTCCCACGTTCATGTTTCAGACCCCTTCCCCTTCACCTGCTCTGTGTGTGTGTGTGTGTGTGTGTGTGTGTGTGTGTGTTTCATTTTCACCATGTCTTGGAGCTTATTATGTTGTGTATTGTCTCCAAACCAGGAGCCAGAAAAATTTTAAATTCTTCATCTCTGCTTTTGTTACTTCCTTTATATAGGCCTAATCTCTTGTTTCTCATATATTTTCCCTATCTCTTTCTTCCTTAGTTAAATATCTATCTCTTGGGGGGGGGGGGGGTCAGGGATAGAGTTCAAGGATTAGGTTAGTAGAGAGCGTTTTATTTATTTCTATTTCTCTTGCATTTTGTATTTTGCATTTTGTCATATCTTTAGTTATCACTGTTATTTTATATACATTTGTTCAAGAAAATGAAAAAGAGCATATTCCGGTCTAATTGCATGTATATTTGTATGGATATATGTGCTCATGTATGTGTATATATGTCAACATGCTCAAATTGAAAAACATTTGACACAAATATCTATCTCTTTTGAACCCCCTCCTTTTTAAATACTTTATTGTTTTGCCCGGCTACAGGACAGGGACTCTCTGCAAACTGGCAGTTTTGCCTAGTAACGAAACAGGACAGACAAACAAACCCAGTCTTTATTAGTCACTTGCAACCATCAACAACACATGTAAAAAAGTGTTTTAAATATCTTGTATGGTGTTTTAACCCCTCGCACCCTCAGTTTCCCCTTAAATTTCCTCTTAAGTTCAAAAAACATGTTCTCCATGCTGTACTTCATTGAAGCTACAGCTGCTTATTGAGTAAAATATTCAAACCCAAAACCCCATTTCATTATGGCTGCAGCATTACATCAAATGGAAAACATCTAGATGTCTTGTGCATCATTTTATACACATGAAACTGTAATTCCTCGGGAAACTGGAAACCTTGGGATCTTGACTAGAATTTAAAGTAAAGTTCAGTGGGTTTGAACAAAGCTTGGCCGCGCGACGTGCGTTTGTAATGGTGGACTGTTGAAGCGGTTTCCCTGTATAAATAAAACTGAATGAATGAATGAATGTTGATGTTTTTGGCCGTATTCCCACTTCCTTCCCTCTTTCTCTGTCACTTATTGCCGCTGTCTGGCAGAAAATTGCATCTCAAATGTTACTTTCTCTGTAGGCCGACTCTGACAGGCTTTTTTTCCTGGTAAACCATTGAAAATGCATTGAAAAATACTCAGAATACACGGATGTCAATGGCCAAAAGCAGCCATTTCTTGAAAGGTCGCTGGGTTTCTGGAAGACGCACCGACTTCACTCTGCTGTCTCCCTCCTCCTCCTCCTCCTCCTCCTCCTCCTCCTCCTCGTCTTTCTCTCCCTCTCTTCCTCCGATCAAAAGAAAACAAACACGCACGAGATTTACTCTTCCTCTCCCTCCGTCTTCATCCCCCTCTCCGTTGTTCCTCGCCTCTGGTCATGTCTGAGCCACGCTTATACAGGAGCTAATATAACGGCCTGTTAACTCGTCTCTCTCCTCCTCTCTCCCTCCATCCCTCCATCCCTCCCTCCTCCTCTCTCCTCCAACCCTCATCTGTTTCTACTTAAACATGTCAGATCTCATTTTCTCCAGTCCCCCCCCTAGTGTGTGTTTTTGGGGGGAATGGAGGGGAGAAGAGGAGGAGGAGGGTCTTGTTTTTGTCACATTGAGAGCAGGAGGCCGTGAAGAAGAGGAGTCGCTGTAGAGAGACGGACGGTTTGCATCTGAAAACAGTTTTCATGATTCGGAGTGTGAAAAATCTTCCTCGTATCAGCTTGCACACAATTTTTTTCCAAATCCTTGCCTCAGATATCTCAAGGCCTAAAGAAAATCCTTCTTCCACCTCATCTACATCTTCCCTTCCCAGCCATAGTGAAACGAAGAGGTGAAATCAATAAGGGATCAGTGTATTACATGGAAAGAGCAGCATTTTCCTTACATTTCCTCAAAATCTCAGTGTATATAACTTTCTGCCTTTTTTGCAAGTGGTAGTGTGAAACTATAGCAGGAAAACGACTGGACTATGAAGCTCTTGGTGCGTTTGCTTGCCCTGTGTGTGTGTGTGTGTGTGTGTGTGTGTGTGTGTGCATGTAAGTGTGTGTGTGTGTGTGTGCATGTAAGTGTGTGTGTGTGTGTGTGAGAGAGAGATGCAGCGGTGTCTCCTTTCTCTCTGAGGGCTGCTGTCGGCTACTCCAATAATTCAGAGTTTGGGGTTTAGATGGGGATTTGAGAACGGGGGACTTCTTTATTACAGAGAGTCCCCTCCTCCTCCTCCTCCTCCTCCTCCTCCTCCTCCTCCTCCTCCTCCTCTTCCTCCTCTCCCCCCCCCCCCAACCTTAATCCCCTCACAATATTGTCAGGAGGAAATGGCTCCTGCGACAGGAGTGGAAAAAGAGAAAAAAAACGTCTTTTATATCAGTTTGTTGTTTCATTTGCAACAGTTTTCAGACTTTCACAACTTGCCACCATTGCATCCACAGTGTTTTTTTGTTATTTTTTGGGGAGAGCAAAAAGAAAAAGAGGGAAAGAGAGAGATAGAAATGCCCAGTGGACAGAGGGATAGAAATAGTGAGAGGAATTTTTTTAGCAGAAGTAAAAAAATACTGCTGTAAAAAATCTACTCAGTTAGAAATAGAAGATAGAAAGACCTGGAGGATAGAGTAGAGATAGAGAGAGAGAGAGAGTGGGAGGACTGAAGAGAGACACTGAGAGACAGAGAGGCAAAATAAAGGGGGGATGATTATTTGGCAGGGGTGGAAAGAGTCCCAAAATATCCTACTCATGTAGACCTTTAGTGTTAATCTAGTAAAATTACTGCTGTAAAAGTAGGCTAGTTAATTGTATTTAGAGTAAAAGTCACTGAGTTACTTTTATACGTAGTTTGTTCCACATGATCTTTCCCCACGCACTGCAAAAGGACGAGATGACAGAATTCAAACTAAGCTTATTTATTTGGTAAAAGACAATTTCAAAATAAAATGCATAAACAAAATGAAGCAAGAATCAGACCAGTTTCTGATTTGGACAGGCTCAAAATCATATATAAATGTAAAACAAGCAACAAAACTGCAGTCAAAACTTATACAAGTAGTAAGTAATATTACCAACGTCGAAAAATACTCAAAAAAGTACAAGTACATCAAAAACCTACTCAGATACAGTTAGTAGAGTACAGTAAATATATTTTGTCTCTTCTGCCCTGGATGTAGAGAGAGAGATGTCGGGATAAAATGTGGAGGAAGGGGAGAGAAAAGGGACAAAAATGCCTAGAAATCAGAAAAGGAAAAGGGCAGAAAGATGATTGAGAGGAAAAACAGAGAGGGAGAGAAAGATGGAAATAGAGATGAAATGAGAGGCGTTTTTCTGTAATAGCAGAAGAAAGAAAACTACCGTCGACTATGAAACTGCGACTGTGTGTGTGTGTGTGTGAGAGAGAAAGAAAGGTGAGAAAGAAAAAGAGGGGAAAGTGAGAGGAAAGAGAGAAAGAGGTGGTGAAGGGAGTTGTGAAAAACTAACAGCAGAAAGGGAGAGACAGACAGAAAGAGAAGAAAGATGAAGGGAGTATTATTATTTTTTGGTATTATTTAGTGAAAGAGAGAGAGAAATAAAGACAAAATGAATGAGAGAAGAGAGGAGAAGAGAGGAAGAAAGAGAAGGAGAGAGGTCTATAATATGAAATATATGCGCTGTGCTGCTTTGGCAATGAAAAACACATCTGACTTGTTTTGACTTGAGGAAGAGAGAGAGAAGTTGGAGAGAGAGAGAGATGGAGAGAGAGAGATGGAGAGAGGCGAAATGACGGTAGCTGTTATTTAATAATGTCAGAGAGAGAGAGAGGAGTGAAGTGAGGAGAGAGATAGAGAGACTCAGAGAGAGAGAGAGAGAGACTCAGAGAGAGAGAGAGACCCAGAGAGAGAGAGAGAGAGAGAGAGGAGTGAAGTGAGGAGAGAGAGAGAAACTCAGAGAGAGGGAGAGAGAGACTCAGAGAGAGAGAGAGACCCAGAGAGAGAGAGAGAGAGAGAGGAGTGAAGTGAGGAGAGAGATAGAGAGACTCAGAGAGAGAGAGAGACAGGAGTGAGGGAGAGAGAGAGACTCAGAGAGAGAGAGAGGAGTGAAGTGAGGAGAGAGAGATAGAGAGACTCAGAGAGAGAGACAGGAGTGAAGTGAGGAGAGAGAGAAACTCAGAGAGAGGGAGAGAGAGACTCAGAGAGAGAGAGAGACCCAGAGAGAGAGAGAGAGAGGGAGAGAGAGAGAGAGAGAGAGAGAGAGAGAGAGAGAGATGAGTGAAGTGAGGAGAGAGAGAGAAACTCAGAGAGAGGGAGAGAGAGACTCAGAGAGAGAGGAGTGAAGTGAGGAGAGAGAGAGAGAGAGAGACTTGGAGAGAGATATACTCAGAGAGAGAGAGAGAGGAGTGAAGTGAGGAGAGAGAAACTCAGAGAGAGGCAGAGAGAGAGATAGACTCAGAGAGAGAGGAGTGAAGAGAGAGAGACTCAGAGAAAGAAGGAGAGAGAGAGAGAGGGAGCGAGACAGGAGCATGAAGTGAGGAGAGAGAGAGAGAGAGATGTAAACTGAGGATATAGAGAGAGAGGGAGAGCGAAGACTAAAGCAAGGGAAGAGAGAGAGGAGTGAAGTGAGGAGAGAGAGAAACTCAGAGAGAGGGAGAGAGAGCCTCAGAGAGAGAGAGAGAGAGAGAGAGAGACTCAGAGAGAGAGAGAGAGGTGTAAAGTGAGGATAGAGTGAGAGAGAGAGAGAGAGAGAGAGAGAGAGAGAGCAGACTTTCTTCTCCGTCAGACCTCTCCGTCCCTCCAGGGAATAGAAAAAGTCTGGCTTGAGTTAGCCATGCAGAAGAAAAAGAGGGAGGGAGTGTCTCTCTCTCTCTCTCTCTCTCTCTCTCTCTCTCTCCTCCCCTCTACTTCCCAATACTTCTTTACCCCCCCTCCCCCCCCCCACAGTCTATCCATCACTCCTCTCCCCTCCCCTCCCCCTCTCCTCCTTTCATAGAAACCCCCAGCACCCGTCCTCCGCTCCCCATTCCCTCCATTCTGTATCTGAAGGGAAAGACCTATACGAACATTTCCCTTCCCCTTCTTCTTCTCTTTCTCTTTCTCTCTGTCTCCCTCTGTCCAGCCGTTTGGGTCACGCACGTCTTTTTTTTTCGTCTGCGGGACGGCCGAGTTTAACTGCACGCAGGTATGTGGATGGGGGGGTGGGGGTGAGGGGGGTGTTCTACTCTCTCTTTCTATCTGTCTATCTCCCTATCTAGGACCCTGTCTGTCTATTTAAAGGTGCTATATCAATATATATTGTCAAATTAATTGTGATTCCTTGGAATGATTACCGTAAACAAATGAGACCACGACGGAGACGATTGGTCTTGTTAGTGCTAGCGTTTCTCAAAATGAAGACTACATTTCCCATGAACACCCCGTTCTTTTCCTGTCGCAAAAAGGATCTTTGTTTCTTCGGTCAAAGGTTTTCTCTTTGTCTTTCCTGAAGAGGATAAACATGTTAGAAGTTATTTTTTCCCCCCCATCTTCCTTTCCCTCCTTCCACCATCTGCTTCCACCTCTTCCTGTTTTGTGCCGTAAAGCGATCCAGCAGATTTCCCTCCAAATCCGCCAGGTGGAGAAAGTTTACGGAAAACGCCACTAGACGCCGCTAGAGGCGGACAATCGTCTCTGCGATGGTCTCGTTTGTTTTTACGGTGATTATATGAATGTCTCAAATTTATGCATTGATGTTAAAATGCTACACGTAGCATCTTCAAAGTGGTAACCCTTGAGTTTCTTTTCTTTTCTGCACTTCCCACACATCACCTGTCAATCAAACAGTGTGGGCGGAGCTTGGATTTCCCGAGTGTCTGCAGGTGTCGCTCCTTTCCCAGGAAAGAGCCACCAGACACCAGGTGTTTAGAACAGACAATGGAAAAGCTTTCATGACCTGGATATAGGTTGGATCGCTGTTGTGTTATATCAATCGGTGATAGAGAATAGCAAAACAGACATTTGTTTATATGGCAGTGTGGTGGATTATTACTCTCTCCTTCTGTTGTTAGTTTTTGGCAGCATGTTGTTCTGAGCAGCGTCGCAGGTGTGTGTTGGTTGGCTTGGCTACTGTACCGACTGTCTGCTCCTGCTGTTTTTTTAGGGAACTTTGCTGAGTTAATAGAGCCTGGGAGGTTCAGGGATGTGTATTTGAGTGTGTGTGTGTGTGTGTGTATGTGTGTGTGTGTGTGTGAGAGAGAGAGAGAGACAGAGAGAGGGAGAGAGAGAAAGAGCAGGTCTTGTTTCATGTTGACACACGCACACACATACAGAAATAGGACACTCAATTTGACACAGGTATACATAGATGATGATCCCACCTGTGTGTGTGTGTGTGTGATCATGACACTGATGTATGTTTTCTCTATTTCTCTCTCTCTCTCTCTCTCTCTCTCTCTCTCTCTCTCTCTCTCTCACACACACACACACACACAAGTAGTGAGATTTGACACTTCTCTCATCTGTTCTACTAGGTTAACTTTACTACACAAACCCTGACTTATGCACACACACACACACACACACACACACACACACACACACACACACACACATGCAGGCAAGCGTGCACACACAAACACAGATCATTTGTCAGTCACACTTCTTGTGTTTGTGTCTGCGTTTGTATGGGTGTACAAAATTGCCTACATGTGAGTGTGTGTGTGTGTGTGTGTGTGTGTGTGTGTGTCACAATGTCCTCATCATGTGGAAGGCTGTTGTTTTGAGCTAAACCAGGAATCCCAGAGGAGAAAGGTGTCAGATCTCTCTGACTCTCAAAGCTTAAATTGTTTCAAAGTTCAGGAAAGTATTTCGTGTGTCTGGTTTTCCTGACAAAGACATAACCGATCAGAATCACTTTATTCACCAAGTAGAAAAATACACAGGAGTTTGTCTTGGTGACACTGGTGCAGAGCCATATCAACAAGTAACACAGTATATACTGAAACACATGGTAGCCTATAAAGACATCAGGACCTCACATACAGTGCAGATTTACAATAGAGGGCTTTCAGGTGATGTAACACACCCTCTGGCGGCCATATTGGAGGACTTCAGCTCTTGGCAGCAGTGGCTGTGCTGAGCTGATTGTGTTTCTAAGCATACAACTTGGCCGTCTCAATGTTCAGTGTTGAATATGTTTAATTCCTCTGTTGTTTTTGACTGGGAATTGATCATTTCCACACTGATACATCTCATTGATTTAGTGTTTAGATAATGTCAGCTTGTTAGCTAGCTATAGTATCTGGTCAGCTAACCATCACTGTCTTGTTGTAAACACATCTGATTAGCACACTAGCTAACATATCTAGTAGAAGCTTGTGTTTGTAGCTAGTCATTGCACGTTACATTAACATTAGCTGCTTTGCTAATGTGCTAAAAAGTTAGCTAGCTAACAGTTTGTTCAGGTTAACTGAGCTGACTCTTCTCAAGCTACAACTCAGAGTGTTTTGGAGTAGAGACTAGGGCTAAAGACAAGACAGTTTACTGTGTCACAGTAACCTACATTTGGAAATAAATCCACCTTATCAAACTATTCATTTTTACTTAGAAGATACTGAACATACTGACATACTGCATGGATATACAGCCACACCACAACAAGCTTTTTCAGCTAGCTCTCTTTTTCTAGCCTGGTTGTTATAGCTATTATGCTATTTGCACACAGCCAATTCTCCAGTGGACATCCAAGATGGCGTCAGACGTTTTTTGCTAGATTTGTGACACAGCTGCAAAGCCTGAACAGTGGACTAGGCCTATTAGCCTACATATCAATCTACATTTAGGCTACATGCATTCAACATGCCAACACTATTTGCACTCAGGCTTTTCAATAGCTTTGTCTGTGACACTAAAGGAATAGTTTTCAAGGAACTTGTAGAACCTCCTTGCATGACAGGTTCTCTGGTCTTTGCAGTTTATTTTTCATTTTGCAGATCCCACAGCTCTGTAGCTCCAGTATTCCTGTGGTTTTATGGAAGGATGACTTGTGACAAAAGTCACATGTTGAGCTTATAGTCATGATGTCGCCAAGCGCATGGCATGCGCCTCAGCCCGCTGATCCACCAGGACACCGCATTCTTTCGTTTTTAAGTTCTTCTTTTGTTATTTAAGTGTAGATTTGTGTCCAATCAGTGTGTCTTAGTACCTCCCAAAGAGATTATGGGCCAATTTCACAGCCAGGGATTAAGCTTCATCCCTGACTAAAAACATTTTTTCCCAATGAAAATCTCCATTGAGACAGAAAATTACTCTCAGACTTGTGGCAGAGTTTATGTCTGTGACACCGGCCCCCATAACTTTGACAATCACTAATTAGTCTGCAACTTTCCCCGCAGCAGTTTCATCATTCTTTAGCTGCAAAGTTCTGCTTTCAAAAGACTTCTTAACTACTTCTTGAAATTTGTTGTACCAAAATGAGACCATTTGGGAAAAATTATGTTTGATCGCACAAACATAAAACTAATTATTGCACTTTTTCAAGGATAGCTTAAGTACTAGGTAGGGCTGAGCAGTAATTCTAATATAATATACTGTATAATATATTCTATTTAGTCTTTATGTGGAATCGTATCGAGATGATATAGAGATACTGCGATATTGTGATACACAATTCTGTCATTTTAATTGATGATAACAAGCAAATTTTATGTAAAAATTGACAAAATGAGGAACATTTTAAGGAATACTATTTGAAAATTTCATATAAGCTTTAGCGTGATATATATTAATATATCGAAGAAAATCCTTATGATTATCCTGATATTGATTTCAACCATATCGCTCAACATTGGTACAGACTGGGTCCATGTCCATATCTTAAACCTTCAGGTAATGATGCTGCTTTCCAAAATGGACGCCTGCAGTGTTTTGGAAAAGAACTCGTCATTTTCTCGAGTTCCTGAGAAGAAGTTCAGCCTCTGCAGTTCCGAAACTTGGTGTCCCGGTGTCCGACCGCAGCGTGTCCAGAAGCATTAGGTTATCTGCTGCTCTCGGGGGGATTAACCGATTTTCTCCGGTCTGGAGGAATGTGTGAGAGCCGAGCAGTCCTGGCACGGCGTGCGGGGGGATCAGAGTATGCTCACCCTGCCTGAGGAGCCCGAGCCTGGGATTTAACAATGTGCGTTTACATGCACATTCATATTCTGAATGTGAACCAAATCCTGCCTGAGGTCTCAGTCAGGATGTGGCGTTTACTTGAAACAATCGGTAACCTGTGTTTTCATATACCTGCATACATGGAGATAAGTTTTGAATAGATACAAATTAGCACACATTATTTTGATGCTTGTGTCTCCATGGAAACAGCACCAACTGGTTAATATCGGCATATCCCAGCTGTTATATTCTGTCTTTTCATACTCAGGTTATGGGTTTATCCCGGTTATTGTAAACAGCATATGGCATTTACATGCGGCAACTCATAAACAGAATATTTTAATATCTTGAATATAAATGGAATATTAATGCACATGCAAACGCACTCAATACAGAACACTTAAATATCCTTTTTACTAAAGAGGAACGCTGCTTTGGCTTCAGTGTAGTATGGAGCGGTGCTCATTGAAGTATGGGTGAATAATAAATAAATAATAATAATAAATAAAGGCTTTTTACTTTTTGTATGGGAAGAGTGCCTTGGACACATTTTTTTTCATCGTGTAACATTGCATTCATTTCCATGTTTGGATGAATATGCAAATTGGTACATGGAATCTGGTACTATCATGCAACTGTGTTTACGCTGCATTATGTAGAGATTTTGATGTGTCAACATGGAAGCTGTGAAAATGAATAGATGTGTTTTAAAATGTTATATATCACTGTTCAATATCTCTAAAAACACAGAGGATCCAGTCCTTAAAGGTGTTGTCATTTTATGAATTAAGGGTTTAATTTATCTAGTATCCTTTAAAAAGCAACGTTTTGGTTTCATGATGTGCTGTGAATCATTTTTATCGCTTCTCTCAAACAGCTGTTATCTCATTTTGGACCAAAGCTGTTCAAATACACAAAACCTACTTCAGTGTGCAGTGTGTTTATTTAGTTTTATTTTTTTCACACATGACCACAGACTTGGCCTGTTCTGGCACTCTCAACCCCCCGTACAGAGCGGTCAGATTACTCATCACAGTAGAACGCTAACAAATTACACAACAGCGTTTCCCACGCTTCTCCTGTGTGTGTGTGTGTTTCTGGTGATGTCATCAACCAGCAGCTGTACATCTCACAGCGATGACATCATGTGTTATCGTAGCTGCCGATTGGTGGGTTGGTTACATGGAAGTGTCTCTGGGGCTGTAAATGGGAGGCTACCAGTTGAGACAGGGGGATTATGCAGACTGTGAAATGATGTGACAGTGTTGGTGAAAACTTAACTCCAGTTTTGGTGATTTTTCATGTAATTGAAGGATTACATTTTCCTCTGTGGGTTGAAAACTCCCAATGGGGAAGAAATTAGTTCATTTAATTCAAGAGTTTTAGCCAGAAAATAGCCTTCACACCCAGCTTTTTGACAGAAGTCTTCATCAGGCTTCACACACATCTTCAATGCTTCATCCTGATGATTTCTGTCTGTCAAAACGTTGAATTAAATGAACAAATCTGATCAATACTCTGGCGTTTCTGGTCATACTCCCTATGGTGAGAATTTATTGCTAATTTGGGACCTTTTAGTTTCAGAAAAGCCTTTCTAAACCGTCCAGAAAATAGAAACAAGAGTTGAAGAATAAAATGAAGAGTTGAAGAATAAAATGAAGAGTCTTCAGCTCTTCTTCAACTCTTCGTTTTAAGTTCAGTGGATTTTTCTTCTATTTTTTTTTGACATTTTACTCCCTGGATGACTGAAATTAATCTACACAGACCTTTCTAAACCTTTTGCATAATTTAAAAAATGCATGCTTGTCCATAAAAAGATACATTTTTCTGTAATTTCTGTAAAAAAGTTTTTCTGTAAGTGATAATTGTTTTGGGTGAATCCCCCTCTCTCTCTTTCCCCACTTCTTCATTGTAGAATATTAAATCAAGGCAAAAATGCCAAAAAATAAAGAAGTAAAGAAATCTAATCTAATGAAAATAAGATTTCATGCTTAAGGCCTGTTATTGCAATGCCTCAAATGGCTTTAACCCTGACATTAACTATCATTATCTGGATGGTGGCTTGAGGAAAACCACTTCTAATACAAAGCTCTACATATTGACTTTGGAAAATAATCACCGCTCAAGTTCAGCATTCAATATCTGTAAAACAACAAGGATCCAGTCTGTGAAAGTGTTATCTTTTTGTCAACCAAGGACTGAAGATACCTACTATCCTTGGAAAAGTTCCACAGTTAGTTTTAATGCTATGTTATTATTCATTTTGTAGGAGCAGCTATTGGCTCATTCTGGAACAAAACTCCTCAAATAAACAGAAGCGAGCCAGTGAGCAGGATGATCTTTGTTTTCAGACGCGGCCACAGACTTGGCCTCTCACTCTGGAAGGAAACTCTTCACTTTCCCGACGTTGTTTGGATTGTGTTTTGGCTTTGAGGGGAGCTGACTGTTTAACCACCAAACCAACAACACTGATGATTATTTGATCAAGAGACTCCGGCAAAAGGCTGCAGGAGGCAAATGAAATTAAAGAGCATAATAGAGCAGAACTAAATACCAAAACACTGGGTAGGCCTAATCCTCTCTCTGCACAACAATGCAGAGCGGGAGGAATGTGGAGTGTGTGTGTTTATGTGTGTGTGTATGTTTGTCTTGTATTTCTATATACTTATGAGGACAAAATGGCTTTACAGGGATAGAAAAATGGGGAAAAAATTGGGTTTAGGGTTAAGATTAGGGTCAGGATTAGGTTTAGATTAGCCTCTTTCAACCCTGTCGGTCTCACTGGCGGGTCCATCAGTACAAGCACATGTTGCGTGACCAAGCTTTGTTCAAACCCGCAAAACTTTATTTTAAATTCTAGTCCAGATCCCGACGTTTCCAAAGATACCAAACATGTCAGGCTGAATTACAGGGAAATGTGTTTGAAATGATGCACAAGACATTTTTTCCATCTGATGTAATGGTGCAGCCATAAAAAATGCCCTTTTGGGTTTGAATATGAACATTTCACTCAAAATATTTCCCTCAATATTTCCCTCAATGAAGCGTTGGAACGAGCAGATACAAAATATGTATGTGACGTTGTGCAGTACGGATAAAAATGTTGTTTTTCTCTCACTTTGAAGCTACTTAAAACCAGTTCTACCCTAAGGTCCCTCATACAGGATCATCATTACAAACACATGTTTCGCAGCCAAGCTTTGTTCAAACCCACAGAACTTTATTTTAACTTCTAGTCAAGATCCCGACGTTTCCAAAGATACCAAACATGTCAGGCTGAGTTACAGAGAAATGTGTATAAAATGATGCACAAAACATCTAGATTTTTTCCATTTGCTGTAATGCTGCAGCCATAAAAAAACAGGATTTTGGGTTCAAATATGAATATTTCCCTCATATAGTATGTAGAAATATGTATGTGACGTTGTACAGTATGGACATTTTTTTTTTTTAATTCTTTCTCACTTTGAAGCTACTTAAGGGTAAATTTAAGGTTGAAATCAGGCTGCAAAGGGTAATGGTTTACTGACATCACTTGGCACCAAAGATCAGCCAATAGCAGATGGCCATTTCAGTAGCATGCATTTTACCAGTAGAAGTCAGGCTTTTTACCAGTAGATGTCAGACTTTACTCAGATTTGTTTGGTGTTTAGTTACTCTTTAAGTACAAGATTCATGCTATTCACTATATAGAAGCCACATAACCATGTTTACAGCTAAAAAAAAATGTGATTTAGTGCTGATTTGCCCTTTAAATTCCGGTTTAGGAGTTAGGGAGTGAATGTAATCAGTGAAAGGTCCTCACAAGTATACTAATACAAACATTAGTGTGTGTGTGTTGCCTGTTATAAAGGAAATGGAGCTTTAACTAACAGTTTTTGTGGTGCAGATTAAATGTCCTCAAAGCGTGTTGCAGTGTGTGAATCCTGTGTAACGTAATTGAACTGAACGAATGCAGAATAAAGCGTTGTCAGTGTCTCCATGTCTGTGGATGTCAGTTGACTGCAGACGGGCGGCTGTTGCATCAGCGCTGCCTCCGGGTTTCACTGCTTCAGGCAGACAGGGGAGCGCTTGTGAAAAAACAGGTTATTTTTTTTTTTAAGTTTTAGTTTTGTGCATCATCATCCCGTCTCTCCCAAAGGTTCCAGAGAGAGAGAGAAAGAGAGAGGAGGTGTAAAAAGAGAGAGAGAGTTAAAAAAGAAGATGAATTAATAAGGATGAAGGGAGAGAGGGGAAATAACAGGAGATGGGATGGATGGACAGAGAGAGAGGGTGTATAAATGGGGATGGAGAGAGAGAGGAGGAAGATGGAGGGAGTGTAAAAGAGAGAGAGAGAAAGGAGGTGTAAACAGGGAGAGTTAAAAAAGAAGAGAAATGAATAAGGATGAAGGGACAGAGGGGAAATAACAGGAGAAGGGATGGATGGACAGAGAGAGAGTGTATAAATGGGGATGGAGAGAGAGAGGAGGATGATGGAGGGAGTGTAAAAGAGAGAGAGAGAGAGAGAGAGAGGAGGTGTAAAAAGGAGAGAGTTCAAAAAAGAAGAGAAATTAATAAGGATGAAGGGAGAGAGGGGAAATAACAGGAGAAGGGATGGATGGACAGAGAGAGAGGGTGTATAAATGGGGATGGAGAGAGAGAGGAGGAAGATGGAGGGAGTGTAAAAGAGAGAGAGAGAGAGAAAGGAGGTATAAACAGGGAGAGTTAAAAAAGAAGAGAAATTAATAAGGATGAAGGGAGAGAGGGGAAATAACAGGAGAAGGGATGGATGGACGGACAGAGAGTGTATAAATGGGGATGGAGAGAGAAGAGGATGATGGAGGGAGTGTAAGAGAGAGAGAGAGAGAGAGAGAGAGAGAGAGAGAGAGAGAGAGAAAGGAGGTATAAACAGGGAGAGTTAAAAAAGAAGAGAAATTAATAAGGATGAAGGGAGAGAGGGGAAATAACAGGAGAAGGGATGGATGGACAGAGAGAGAGTGTATAAATGGGGATGGAGAGAGAGAGGAGGAAGATGGAGGGAGTGTAAAAGAGAGAGAGAGAAAGGAGGTGTAAACAGGGAGAGTTAAAAAAGAAGAGAAATTAATAAGGATGAAGGGACAGAGGGGAAATAACAGGAGAAGGGATGGATGGACAGAGAGAGAGTGTATAAATGGGGATGGAGAGAGAGAGGAGGAAGATGGAGGGAGTGTAAAAGAGGGAGAGAGAGAGAGAGAGAGAGGAGGTGTAAAAAGGAGAGAGTTCAAAAAAGAAGAGAAATTAATAAGGATGAAGGGAGAGAGGGGAAATAACAGGAGAAGGGATGGATGGACAGAGAGAGAGGGTATAAATGGGGATGGAGAGAGAGAGGAGGATGATGGAGGGAGTGTAAAAGAGGGAGAGAGAGAGAGAGAGAGAGAGAAAGGAGGTGTAAACAGGGAGAGTTAAAAAAGAAGAGAAATTAATAAGGATGAAGGGAGAGGGGAAATAACAGGAGAAGGGATGGATGGACAGAGAGAGAGAGTGTATAAATGGGGATGGAGAGAGAGAGGAGGAAGATGGAGGGAGTGTAAAAGAGAGAGAGAGAGAGAGAGAGAGAGAGAGAGAGAGAGAAAGGAGGTATAAACAGGGAGAGAGTGAAAAAAGAAGAGAAATGGGGGTATATGAATAAGGATGAAGGGAGAGAGAAGGGAGAAGGGGTGGAGGGAGAGAGTGTATAAATGGGGATAGAGAGGAAGATGGAGGGATAGAGGGAGTGTAAAGAGAGAGAGAGAGGTCAGAAGGGGTGAAATAAAGTGACAAGATGGAGGGAGAGAGGAGGAGAGATGGCGATGGAGGGATAGATAGATGGAAGAGGAGAGGAGGAGGAGAGGAGGAAGAGGGCACATCAGGGATGAGTGACTGAAATGTTTGCAAAAGTTCCACCACCCTCCTTTTTCTCTCTCTTCTCCTTCCCTCCTTTCTCTGTTGTTTTCTCTTTCCTCTCCTTTCTTTCTATCTGTCTTTCTCCCCCTCCCTCCTTTCTCTGTCGTTTCTCTCTGTTTTCTCTCTTTCCTCTCCCTTCTTTCTTTATCTTTCTCCCCCTCTCGCCTTTCTCTGTCATTTCTCTGCCGTTTCTCTCTGTTTTTTCTCTCTTCCCTCTCCTTTCTTTCTATCTATCTTTCTCCTCCTCTCTTCCTCCTTTCTCTGTCATTTCTCTGTTTTCTCTCTTCCCTCCTTTCTTTCTTTATCTTTCTCCCCCTCCATCCTTTATCTGTCATTTCTCTCTGTTTTCTCTATCTTCCTCTCCTTTCTTTCTGTCTATCTTTCTCCCACCTCCCTCCTTTCTCTCTTGTTGTTTCTCTGTGTTTTCTCTCTCTCGATGCTGAGAGCAACATGCCAGCCTGACAGAGATGATGGATGGATGAATAAACACTCCTCCTCTGGGAGCGATGGAGAGAGAGAGATAGAGAGAGTCAGAGAGAGAGAGAGAGAGAGAGAGAGAGCGAGAGAGAGAGGAAAGTGTCAAAAAAAGAGAAAAGGCTAGAGGGATGAAGTCAGGAGAGAGGTGTAAAAATGAGTAGAGGGAGAGAGGAAGAAAGAGGAGAGGAGGTTTAGAAAGGAGGGATGGAGGGATAGAGTGGGAAAAATGGAGGAGGGAGAGAGGGCGATGGATGGAGAGAGAGGAGGAGAGAAGGTGAGGGATGGAGAGAGAGAGAGGAGGTGTAAAAAGGGAGAGCGTGAAAGAAGAAGAGAGATGGGGACGTATGAATAAGGATGAAGGGAGAAAAGAGGAGAAAGGGGAAGGGATGAGGGAGAGAGAGTGTATAGATGGGCATGAAGAGAGAAAGGAGGAAGATAGAGGGATAGAGGGAGAGTAAAAGAGGTGGAGGGAGAGAGAGAGAGAGAGAGAGTCAGAATAGTTGAAGTAAAGTGACAGGATGGAGGGAGAGAGGAGGAGAGGTGTGCGATGGAGGGATAGATAGAGGAGGAGAGGAGGAGGAGGAGGGGGCATCTCAGGGATGAGTGACATAAATGTCTGCAGTGTGTGTGTGTGTGTGTGTGTGTGTGTGTGAGTGTGTGTTATTGTGTGACAAACATGGACAGATAGAAACTTTGGGAAACGAGGGAGAGAGAGAAAATGTGAAATTCAGATGAACTGAAAGAGAGAAAAACACTGTAAGAGAGAGGGGAGGGGAGGGGAGGGGGCGAGAGAAGGAGTGTGTGTGTGTGTGTGTGTGTATGTGTGTGAGAGAGAGAGAGAGAGAGAGAGTGAGAGAGAGAGATATGGAACGATCTCCAAATTCTTCCCCCTGCCCCATATGGTCCTCCTCACTCCTCACCCCTGCTGAAATCTTTCCCCCCATGGCCACACACACACACACACACACACACACACACACACACACACACACACACACACACACACACACACCACTACCACATTATCTGTCCCAAACCAGAGTTACATAACTAGATTGGGGTTCTGAGGCGGAGGTTTCCTTATGTAACCCCCTCTCACACCACAGCATGACAACATCAGCCATGATGGAAGAATTTTACTACTTGGTAATAATTGAAGCCTTTTATTTCTAAACTCTTCATGTCAATTTCGGGGGTGGAAAAATATTACTCAGTGCTCCAAAAATGTTTCAGTGCTCTAAAAGAACATTTTTATCTAAGCAAAGGTTTTTAGTTTCCTTATGTAACTCTCTCTCTCACACTATAAAAACATCGGCCATGATGGAAGAATTTAATCATTGGTAATAATTTTTGGGTTCAGTTAAAGGTGAAGTAAGGCGACAGGTAGTTTGTTTGCATTGTGAGGACTTCATTACCCAGAAATCCTCTAACGGGACGTCAGTAAGCTACATTTCTTCTTCTGATATGTTGGAAAAGACAATGTTTTGGTGCTTTTTGGGTTGGTTTGTGGACTGTTCTGGCGAGCAGCGCAGCCTGGGAAGCAAGATTTAAGTAGCGCTGTAGTGAGGTTTTGGTCAGAATCGATCAGTATGTTGGGAAATGATCGGAAAATAGGGAAAATGATCAGAAATCATTAGAGTTATCCTTTAAGAAAGAGAACTCACTGATGAAGAATAGTGTCTTATGTATCACAATACATAAAAAACGAAATACATAAATACACTTTTTAGGAACGAAGAAAAACTGCCTTGTTTTTGCCTTGACCTCCAAGCATTTTGAGCATTTTTGACCTGGACAATATTTTCCCATAATTTTCCATCATACTGATCGAACTTAATGACATGATATGACATGAAACGATACGATATGATGTGATGCATTGATCGCATCAAATGATCAATAAACAAATTATCAATTATCTAAAACTTCGAGACTCCCAATTTTGATGATTTTCATGTTTTAACTTTAACTGAAAAACCTTTTCAAAACCAATTAGATGTGAGATTAGTTGTGGGATTTTCTGATCCCATAGAGGAGAATTAAATCCTTCAGTTAGAGTTAAAACATGAAAATCATCAAAATTGGGAGTCTTGAGGTTTTAGATAATTGATCATTTGATAATTAGAGAAGAAAAACTGCCTTGTTTTTATCTTGACCACCGTGCATTTTTCAGTTTATCTAATTGGTTCTGAAATCCTTCAATTAAAGTTAAAACATGAAAATCATCCAAATTCTCCCGACAGCGACGATATGATAAATGCATCACATCATATCGTGTTTTATGTCACATCATGTCATGTTTATTTATATAGTATCATCATCAGTAAGAAGCCATATTGCCTTGTGAGATACAGGATTTGTCTGGGTCAGATGGCGGCGAGCAGAGGAGCAGTAATATATTTAATGCCTCCCACATATCAAGCCACTAACCATTAATCTGGCTCTGTTGGGGGGGGGGGGGGGGGGGGGGATTAGCAGATTAATGCCCCCTGCAGCTCACACACACACACACACACACACAGACACATACACACATGCACATACGTATGAACGCAGACTTGCTTACATGCCGGCAAGTTTAAAACTCTCGGTGACAGAAGTCGACCCCCTGCCTCAAGAATAAGCAGATAAAGAGGCAGAAGTTGGTGCAATATGTTGAATTTAAACTGTTAAGGAATGACCGGCCACAGTGGGATGAAACAAGGCAACAGCTAACATGAATGATGAAGCCAATCTGAGCCAATCAGTAACAA
>NC_136019.1:5294475-5296975 GCF_048128805.1 Centroberyx gerrardi | reverse complement strand
ATATAGTATAATATAGTATAGTATAGTATAGTATAATATAGTATAGTATAATATAGTATAGTATAGTATAGTATAGTATAATACAGTATAGTATAATATAGTATAATATAGTATAGTATAGTATAGTATAGTATAGTATAATACAGTATAGTATAGTATAATATAGTATAATACAGTATAGTATAATATAGTATAGTATAGTGTAGTATAGTATAGTATAGTATAGTATAATATAGTATAATATAGTATAGTATAGTATAGTATAGTATAATACAGTATAGTATAGTATAATATAGTATAATACAGTATAGTATAGTATAATATAGTATAATACAGTATAGTATAATATAGTATAGTATAGTATAGTATAGTATAGTATAGTATAATACAGTATAGTATAGTATAATATAGTATAATACAGTATAGTATAATATAGTATAGTATAGTATAGTATAGTATAATATAGTATAGTATAGTAAGTTAGGAGTCATCTTGAGACATTTGCTTATAAAATAGTTTGTTTTTGCGGACAGAATCATTTCTGTTTTTCAAATATCACTTTATGATTATTTTCAGGTGGCAAAGTTTATTCTGGAATGAGACCTTTCATCTTTTCCTTCTTACTCTTCTCTCTTGTTCTCTCTTCCTTTTCTCTCATCTTTTTTACTCCCTCCTTTTCTCCTCTTCTTACCTCCTCCTCCTCTCTTTTCTTTTTTTCCTATGTAGTTTAGAGTTTACTCTTTCTCTCTCTCACTGTTGCTCCTCCTCTCTCTTTCCCTCTTTCTCTCTTTCTGTTTCTCTGCCCACAAATCCATCCACCCCCCCCTCTCTCTCTCTCCTCTCTCTCTCCCTCCCTCTCTCTCGTTTCTTATCCACTTGGTTATTTGGATCCAGAGGAACTCACAGTTGACTTCTTGTTGTCATCACAAAATAAACTTTGCAGCGCAAATCCACTGTCTGACCTACTGTAAGGTATGTACAAGTCTCTCTCTGTGTGTGTGTGTGTGTGTGTGTGTGTGTGTGTGTGTGTGTGTGTGTGTGTGTGTGGCTATTACACATGTATGTAAGTGTGCATGCATGCAGTATGTGTTACTGTGTGTCTTCCATGTAGCGTTGAGAGTGCTGAAGCTGTTTTGATTCTGTCATAGCCTTTGATCCTTTATAAATGTGTCTGGTTGGTGATTTTATGGCTTTCTGGTTGAGTGTTTTACAGCTTTAACTGTTTCAGTGTTCATCAGACTTCACCTGGTGAGAAAATGTCTCCCTGGAAAAGTGTTTCATTAGACTGAATATCTGTTAGGAGAATTACTGACACTGGTTTTTGAACTGTAGACAGCCAAATGACCTGGGTGAAATAGTATTTGTAGATGCTTTGTATGTTGTTGTTTTTTATTATCGTACTTTGACGGGTGATAGTTGTTCTTCAAGACGATGCAGTGTGTGTCAGAGAGTTTCAACAATCATTAGCAAGGTTTGAATGTCCCTTTCCTGTGATTGACCCCTTATGGAAACACTTTACTTTGCAATGGCTTATTCTAGTGTATTAACTTATATGGAAAAGTATTGTAAGTACACAATATTAATGTGTAGGTACTTGAAGAAAATCTCCCCAATACATAATGTTCTTAAAATTTTGATTAATCAATTAAACATTTAGTCTATAAAATGACAAAAAATGAGTGATTCTTTAAATGTCTTCCTCAGTCTGACCAGCAATAAAAAAACCCCAAAGTATTCATTTTATAATGATATGAAACAGAGAAAAGCAGCAAATCTTAGCATTTGTGAAGCTGTAAGCAGCAAATGTTTGATATCTTTTACTTCTTTTACTTGATTAATCTTCTGTCGATCGACTAATCGATTAATCGACTAATCCTTTCAGCACTAAACACAATGTAACTTCAACCATAATGTACTGAACTAAGTACTTACTGTACAGAAGTGTTTGAGCAGCTGACGTAAGTAGTGCTGAGTGATGTGCCGACTCCCTCTCTTTCCTTACTGAATATGTAAATTAATGTTAATCACACCTTTTTCTGTGATTGATGATTCAAACTCCATCCATCTGCTGCTCCGTGCTGATTAAAACAAAAATTAAGAATTATTTGTGAACTAATGGGAGCTGAATGAGGAGTGAAGCGTTGGTTTTGCACTCAAGTCAACACCAGCAGCCTAAAACTGGGAAAAGCTCCAGTTTGAATGTTTTTAATGCTGCTTTTGAACACTCACAGTGAATTGCAGCAGTATACAACCTCAAAAGTCTCAGTTTTTCATGTTTTTAAGCTGCACTGGGGAGGATTTTGATGTAAAAAAAACCCCCCAAACACCCGTTTTATCAGCCTAGATCACAAAGCGATGCTGCAGCAGAGAGGAGCGTCCCATCCCCTCTAATTGAGACGCTGTAGATTCATCAAAAATTAAGAGCGGAATACAAAACTGTCTCCTAATCAGCGGCGAGCGAGCGAGCGGGCGAGCGCTGCGTCCAGAGAAAGCTGGATTA
>NC_136019.1:5266975-5289475 GCF_048128805.1 Centroberyx gerrardi | reverse complement strand
TACTCTAGCTTGACAAAGGAACCATGGCTGAAACACTGGTGTGAACATTAAATCTTTCTTTATGGAGCTGTTTTTTTGTGGTATTTTTTTCCTTTGCTATCACTACTCCAATTTAACACTGACATTACTGCCCACATGAACTAAGAAAGGCCTGCTGTGGTAACGATTACATCCTCAACAAATGATTAATAAGCCCAGAAGTCCAACAAACTATATGCAAAAACCTAAATTAAACAATCTAATGTTGTAAAATGACACGACTCACCTCATCAGGAAACCAGAATGAATCTTCTGCCAGCTAGTGAAACGCTTCCACAAGCAATTTGAACTGTAGAGAAATGTGAAATGTGGAAAAAAGTATTCTTCCAATGCAGCTGAACTGAAAAACAACAGGAGCAGCTGGTTTATAAAGGTTTCTACCACAGGCATTTTAAACATGGTGGTTCAACAAGGACCTAATGAAAATCCTACAGTCACATGGAGGAAAAAGATAAGATAAGATAAGATAAGATAAGGGGGAATAAGAGAGAGGAAAAGGGTCAGAAAAAGAGAGACATGAAGATAAAGACAAAAGGGGACAGATAAGTGTTGATATATAGAGAGAAAGTCAAGGAGAATGAGAGAGTCGGAGAAAGATAGAAATGTTGACAACAGAGAGGGAAAGTGAGAGAAAAGGGCCGAGAGAAAGAAAGATGGAGAAACAAGGAGGTGAAGAAGTGATATGAGAGGAGAGAGAGAGGGAGGACAAGAATGGCCTCCAGTGCTCTCTGCTGCCTGCTGCCGCCAAATGGACATGACTTATGTGTGTGTGTGTGTGTGTGTGTGTGTGTGTGTGTGTGTGTGTGTGTGTCATGTGCAGTTTACTAGATAGATGCCCTGTGATGAGATAGATAGAGAGAGGGAAGGGGAAATAGAAGGAGAAATGGAAGGAGAGATAGAAGCAATGGAAGGACAGATAGGAGGGAAGGAGAGATAGGGGGAGGAATGGAGGTAAGGAAAGATGGAAAGGAGAGATAGAAGGAGGAATAGGAGAGATAGGATAAATAGGAGGAATGGAAGGACAGATAGAAGGGAGGAAGGGGAGAGAAAGAGGAATGGAAGGAGAGAGGAGGGAAGGAGAGATAGGAGGAATGGAAGGAGAGAGAGGAGGGAAGGAGAGATAGAAGGAGGAATGGAAGGAGAGATAGGAGGGAAGGAGAGATAGAAAGAGGAATGGAAAGAGAGAGAAGGGGGAAGGAGAGGTAGAAGGAGGAATGGAAGGAGAGATAGGAGGGAAGGAGAGAAGGAGGAATAGAAGGAGAGATAGGATGGAAGGAGAGATAGGAGAAATGCAAGGAGGGAGGGAAGAATAGATAGGAGGAATGGGATGTCCGCAGTGTGTGTGTGTGTGTGTGTGTGTGTGTGTGTGTGTGTACCTCTCAAGCACACTGTATATGTATGTCTAAGGATAGTATGTATGTTCTTTCTTTGTGTGTGTGTGTGTGTGTGTGTGTGTAATGTTCCATACACTGTCATTGCTATAATGTCCCTTCACAGCCTTATGTTATATAGCTCCATCCTCTCTTGGGGCTTGGTGTGTGGGTTAGGGTTAGTGTGTGTGTGTGTGTGTGTGTATGTGTGTGTGTGTGTGTGTGTGTGTGAACACCAGCATGACCTTGGGTCCTACTCTGATCTAGCTTTTAAAAAGAGCTCCATTTCTCTTCAATATGGCAAGGCCAACTCTGTGTGTGTGTGTGTGTGTGTGTGTGTGTGTGTGTGTGTGTGTGCGCGCAGTACCTGTCTTTCTTTTTCCCTTTGATACACTGATGTCCATGCAGTCAGTCCACTCACACACACACACGCACACACACACAGACACACACACACACACACACACTCTTTCTCTCTCCCTCCCTGCCTTTCATCAGCCGGCCTGTCCTCCCTCCCTCCTCCTCTCCTCCCTCGTTCTTCGGCCGCCCCGTCTCATTGTGTATTCCCCCCATCTCTCTCTCTCTCTCTCTCTCTCTCTCTCTCTTCCCCCTGTGCCGCTCGCTTCACTTTCAATTTCATCTCTCTCTCTCTCTCTCTTTCTCTCTCTGTCTGGCCATCCAGTCAACCCCCTCTTCATTTCTTCATTTCTCTCTCTCTCTTCCTCTCTCTCTGTCTCCCTCTCTCTCTCTCCCTCTCTCTCTTTCTTCCTCTCTCTCTGTCTCCCTCTCTCTCTCTTTCTTCCTCTCTCTCTCCCTGTCTCTCTGTCTCCCTCTCTCTCTTCCTCTCTCTCTTTCTTCCTCTCTCTCTGTCTCTCCCTCCCTCTGCAGTGATCGCTCCTCCTGTCTGTTTTCTAGTCACACAGCCGATAGGGAACCGATCTCTCTCTCTCTTGCTCTCTCTCTCTCTCTCTCTCTCTCTCTCCCCCTCTCTCTCGCTCCCTCTCGGCCGACCCCTCCCCTTTTTTCTTATTTCTCGCTCTACCTCCTTCCCCTCCTTCACTCCATCCCTCCATCTCTCTTTCTCCCTCTCTGCCTCTCTCTCTCTGCTTCTCTCTCTCTCTCGATCTCCCTCTCTCTGCCTCTGGCTTCTGATTGGCTCCTTCCTGCCTGGCTCTTTATGAATTGAACAGCAGCGGCTGGATGTGACTGGTTGGGAGCTAATCAACACAACGAATGCTCTCTCGCTCTCTCTCTCTCTCTCTCTTTCTCTCTTTTTCTCTCTCCCTCTCTCCCAGACACACACACACACACACACATGCTCGCAGGCAACAGCCAAACCTTTCAGTGAAATGTGTAGAGGTGCACAAACTCTCTCTCTGTCTCTCTCTCTGTCTCTGTCTCACACACACACACACACACACACACACACACGCATGCATACTGACGTTCACACACACACACACACGTGCGCACACACACATGCACGCACACTCAAGTAATCACGGGCACACACACGCCGACACACAGCCTGCTTTGTCAACAGCTCACGTACCGAGACGCACTCAAGCGAGCTCACACACACACGTAGAGCGGGACACACACACACACACACACACACACTCTCTGTCTCTCTCTCTGTCTCTCTCTCACTCTCTGTCGCTCTCTCTCTCTCGCTCTCTCACTCACCCTCGCACCGAGCGAGCCGCAATCACATGCCGAGTCTCACACACACACACACGCACACACACACACACGCATGCACGCACACACACACTCACGCGCTCCGGGATGCAGACGGCTTCGCTGATGCTCTGACGCTCGCTCTTCTTCTTCTTCTTCTTCTTCTTCTTCTACGCTCTCACACTCGCACACTTCTTCTTCTCTCGCTCTTGCACACTCGTACACTCACATGCTCTGACACGCAGGCTCTCGCACGTTCACCGGCGTAAACACACACACACACACACACACACACACACACACACACAGATACACACGCCTCGTCTCTCTCTCTCTCTGTCTCTCTCTCAGTCAGTCAGTCAGTGTGTGTGTGTCGGTGGAATGAGGTGGTGATGTTTTGGGACAGGAAGAACAGTATGGGCAATTCCCAACGACGGCCCAAAGGGAGACACAGACCCAAATCGGCAACAGGTATTTCTATTTTTCTATCTATCTGTCTATCAGTCTGTTCATCCATCCATCCATTTAGCTGTTCGTTCATCTATTAATTTCTCCATTCATTCCTCCATCCATCTATACGTACATATATACATTCATAGACGTACATGCATTCGAGTTGTCCATCCATTCATCCGTCTATTCATTCGTCCATCTGTTGGTCCATTCATCCCTCCATCCATAGATATATCCATACGTACATACATGCATCGGTTTATCCACTCTTCCATCCGTCTATCTATCTGTCTATCCATCCTTCCATCAATCGGTTCGTCCGTGTAATTTATCGAGCATTGTTTCTCCGTTTCTCCATCTTTCCATCCATCCATCCCTCCGTCCCAGAACATCTACAGCAGGTGTCTCACCTCCATTCACCCCTCCATCCCTCCGTCTCTCCATCCCACCATGCACCCGTCCGTTCGTCCATCTTTCCCTCCATCCCTCCATCCCTCCATCCCTCCATCCCTCCATCCCTCGGACTACATTGGGTTCATTTGTTTATGGAGCCGGGTTGCCAGGTTTGAATGAACTAGGTCAATTGGTCTTTTTGCTTCTTGGCTTCACCTCCGCTTTGTGACTAGGGTGAGAGAGAGTGTGTGGGGGGTGTGTGTTGGTGTGTGTGTGTGTGTGTGTGTGTGTGTGTGTGTCCCATACAGCTGAGCTGAGCTGATGGTGTGTGTATGCAAATATTAAGGCTTTATGTTTTACAGTTTTGCGTATGTCTGCCACATGCTGCAGCAGCTGTGTGTGTAGATACATGCTCTTTTGCATGCCTGTGTGTGTGTGTGTGTGTGTGTGTGTGTGTGTGTGTGAGTGCTTGGCGCTGCTCGGCTGCACTGCCGTGTCCTGCATGGTTGGATGGGATTACTAGTGGGTTCTTTAATTATCTCTGAGAGAGAGAGAGAGGGAGTGAGGGAGTGAGAGAGGAGGAGCGAGTGAGGTAGAGATTGAGTGTGTGTGTAAGAGAGAGAGAGAGAGGGGAAGAGAAATGAGAGAGAAGCTGAAATGACAGCCCTTGTAAATCTGCCCTCTTACTCGCTTCCTCGTCAGCCGATAAAGGAGGAGAGGAAGGGGGGGGGTGGAGTGAGAGGAAGAGGAGGAGAGGAAGAGGAAGAAGATGAGGGGGGGTAGAGAGAGGAGACAGGAGGAGGTGAAGAAGAGGATAGGAGGTTAGGAGGCGAGAAGGGAGAGGGAGAAGAGGGTGAAGACGGAGAGGAGTAGGGGGGAGAGAGAGCAAGGGAGGAGGAAGATGAGGAATGAAGGAGGGAAAGAGAGGGAGCGAGAGAGAGAGATCGAAGGAGAGGAGGGAGGGACAAAGGGGGACGAAGAGAGAAACAAGCGGGAAGGAGGAAGAAAATCAGATGAGGGGAAGCAAATAGGCGGATGAGCGATTTACGGAGAGACGGAACGACGGACAGACAGGACGGACGAACGAGAGAGAGAGGGAGAGACAGGGAGAGAGAGAGAGGAGGGGTGTGTGTGTGTGTGTGTGTGTGTGGTGGGGGGGGGCATGTCGCATTAAAAACACGCATGCTATGTGTTTATGTCGTACTGCAGAGCTGCACAGTGCACACAACCCAGAGTAAATACACCCATATGCTCTGTCTCTGTCCACACACACACACAAACACACACACACTGTACATGCATATCCCCTGGAGGAACATGTGTGTGTGTGTGTG
The DNA here is from genome assembly GCF_048128805.1 of Centroberyx gerrardi. NCBI lineage: Eukaryota > Metazoa > Chordata > Actinopteri > Beryciformes > Berycidae > Centroberyx > Centroberyx gerrardi. Next base: position 5,284,206 of record NC_136019.1, on the reverse strand, counting down.
TGTGTGTGTGTGTGAACAGTGCAGTATGTATGTAAGCTTTAACACGAGCTGACAGGCGAGCGGCCGCCGCCCACCTGCTCTCGCTCCCATGGTGCGATATACAGCACAACACGCTTCCCTATACATCTGACCTTCACTGGTATCAATATCCTCCGCTATTACCAGACATATAGTCTTCAGAGTGACAGTCCCATTACTGTCTCTATTACCCAGCATTCAAGTGATGTCGGGTCGCGCTTTTCTCCGAGTCAGGGATACGTCACAACCACAGAACTTGAATGGATGGAACGGTCCTTCCACATGTTTGCCTTGGTAGTTTGGCTAGCGCAGCATAAAATAGCGATTATGGTATTTTAAAGGTTAGTTTCTATGGTGACAACGCAAGTCTGGGCATTAAGGCCGTAAAGTCCGTCACACTCGCTTGAGAACTGAGCAGATGAGTCTGTCAGCAAACTGTCAAAACTCAACTGAAAGCTAACATTAGCGATGAGGCTAACGTAGCATTATCAAAGCTAACTCGTCTACTCAACATTAGCATGTTAGGAGACAGAGAAGCGCCTTTTGGTCCTTGCTGTAAAACCTCTCACCTCAGCGACTTGCCGTGAGTCGGTTTATACAGAAGCTAGTCCAACGGTTCACATAAAAATGGCCGCCGCTTTGACCGTCCTGGAATGTTGATTTGAATGGGAATGACTGTTCTGTCCATTCAAGTTCTGAGGTCACAATTCGGCCATCCGAGTAGTTTAGGTTCACGTGCTTTATGGTCGGAAACATTTCCTCAACTGTTTACACACATCGCCAGCCTTCTAGGCTAATGTTAGCAATCGAGCTAGCGATAGCCTAGCTAGCAAGCAATCTTCAGCTATTTCAGGGGATTATGAATGTAAATACCAGAGGAAATTGAAGGAATATCCACGTCTTTTAGATTTGTACTTGTGGTTCATTTTCGGCGTTATTATTGTATGACATTTCTTACCGTTCGCATACGACTCTGTGCTTAGTTCAGCCATGTTGGAAAGAAGATTACGTCACAACTCAAAGCCAATTCGTGCCGCATCTACAATCCTGATTTCTCCGACTTGATCATCCGACATAATAAGGTGCTCATGTGGCACTTCATGGTCGGAAACTCGTTCAGACTGTAAATCCGACACCACTTGAATGCAGCATTATACTAGAGAGTGTTATTTACTGTGATTATAGGTATGGTGACGATATGGCTGATAGGTATGAGGGGTTTATCACTGCTGTTGGCTAAAAACACAGAAAGAAAAGGGAGAAAATACAGTATGTCTTTTTTATTGAGGCACTTGTATCCTTGAAATTACATGAAGAGGCTTTTAATGAGTCAATTAAAGTGGTAATCTGCGAGATCTTTGTTTATTTTTGTCTCCATCTTTGTTGCTAAGCGCTCACTGCTGTGGTGTTTCTGCCCTGCACTTCCCACAGATCACCTGTCAATCAAACAGTGTGGGCGGAGCTTGGATTTCTAGTTGATGCGGTTTGAGTTTCTCTTCTCTTTGTCCGTTCAGCCATGGTGGCTAACATGCTAACTACCCAGTTTTTCTTCTTCTGTTTATTCCATATTTATTTATATGAAAACCAAAAACCAAATTGGAGTCAAAGAGGTAAAGTTCCAGTGAAAAAGGTGAAGAACACTATACCTTTTATTTTTCAGAGAGTTTCCACAAGAAGTCTTTGAATATAGTAATCATATAGAGCAGGTATTCATTTGGTTGCTATAGCTATTGTTTCTAATGTTCCTCTATTGTTGGATGTTCAGTAGATCAGCACAGCACTTTAGGACTGGTATTGTGTCCTCTTCTCTCGTTTTTTACTCTTTCTCCTTCCCTTTCTTTCCCTATTCTCTCTTTTTATCTCTCTGGTTTTGTCTAATCGTTGATTCGATCTCCTCTCCATTTCTCTCTCTCTCTCTCTCCCTCTCTCTCTTTTCGTTTGCCTTGTCTCTGTCTCTTTCTCTCTCTTCCTCCTTTTCGGTCTGCCTCTCTTTACCCCTCGGACCCTCTCTCCCTCTCTTTCCCTCACTTTGACACTCTCTCCCTCTCTTTCTTTCCCTCTTTCTCTCTCTACCTATCTTCCCCTCCATCATTGTCCCTCGCTTGTCTCTGTCTCTCCTCTTTCCCCCTCTCTGTCTCTCTCTCTCTCTACTTCATTCTCTCTCTCTCTCTCTCTCACTCCTTATCGTTCCCTCCCTCCATCTATCCTGTACTCCCAAATCTTTCTTTCATTTAATCTCTTCTCTCCTTTCTCCCTCTCTCATTTCTCTATTGTTTTCCCTCTCCTTCTCCCTCTCTCTCTCCCTCTCCCTTTTCCTCTCCCTGCCTCTCCCCCCCCCCCCCCCCTTCCTCTTCATCTCTCCCTCTCTCGCCCCCTCCCTCACTCCCTAATTTTCACTCTGTCATTTTCTCCCCTTCTCTCACATCCATTTTTGGCTGTTTCTGGGGTACTCATGCTTTTGCAACTTGCACACACACACACACACACACAGACACACACACACACACACACACACACACACACAGACTGTATGTTTTCCATAGGATGCCTCACAGTCTCGGCTCCCCCGCTGCTATGCAACGGTTGTCGTGGCAATCACCTGATAACACTCCTTTGTTCCAGTTCCCATGCTAAAAAATCCACAAAATCCTTGCTTTTTCTCTCCTTTCTTTCCTTCCTCTTCCCCATTCACCGTTCATTCTGTTTTTCATTCACATGCCCATGCTAATAGGCACGACTGTCCACACACACACACACACACACTCACACACACACACACACACACACACACACACACACACACCGCTATCGTTGCCAGCGAACACATCACACACACCGAACGTGTTCATTCATACATTTTCAGAACAATGACGTCATTTTCAGCACAGCCAGCACCCTGCAGCAAGAGAGAGAGATATAGGGGAGAGAGAGAGAGAGAGAGAGAGAGAGAGAGAGGGAGAGAGGGAGAAAGAGAGAGAAACAGAGAGAGAAAGAGAGAGGGGAAGTGGACAGAGACAATTGGATGGAGGCGAGGAGGAGGAGAAGGAAGGCGAGTTTAGAAAAAGCAATTGAGAGATCTGAGGGAAGATACAGGATGAGAGAAAGCGGAGAGAGAGAGTGAGAGAGAGGAAGGAGATGCAGAATGATAAAGGGAGAGACAGGAAGGGTGATAGAGAAAGAGAGAGAGATGAAATGTACAGAGCGACAATGAGGAAGAGGAAGTGCAGAAAAGCCAGAGACAATGTGAGAAAGAGAGAGAGCAGGTATGGAGAGATAAAGCGAGGAGAGAGAGAGAGAGAGAGAGAGAGAGAGAAAGAGAAGATGCAGACTGGGAGAGAGAGAGAAGGGAGATGCTGAGAGAAAAAGGAGAAAGAGAGAGAGCGAGAGAGGAAAAGAGAAGAAGAAGAAGAGGAATGGGAGGAGACAGGAAACGGAGCCCGGGAGTGTGTGACCGGGCTGCTGTTTCCATGGCAACCGTACAGGTGTTAAAGCAGGTCAATCGAATGCCGGTCGGCGCTCTGCCAGTGACCAAGCGTGTGTGTGTGTGTGTGTGTGTGTGTGTGTGTGTGTGTGTGTGCATTCATTGGTCTGTCCATTCATTAACGTGTGTAATAGAGAGTGTGCGGTCTGCTGATCTATTTGCCGCATGTAGGGTGTGTCACATGTTGCAATACGTGTGTGTGTGTGTGTGTGTGCATGCATGTGTGTGTGTGTGTGTGTGTGCATGCATGAGCCTAATTGGTTTGTTTAGTCATTAGTGTCTGACGTGTAGGACATGTCACACGTGTTACACATGTGTGTGCTTCAGTTTATTATGTATGTTCATTGGCAAATTATGGCATAAACTGGTCCTGTTAATTTAGTGATGATTGCTTAAAGATGCAACATGCAGCATTTTAACATCAATAAATCATGACCACATTAATTATGAGACATTAGTGTAATTACCGTAAACAAATGAGGCCATCAGTGAGAAGCCTGTCAGCCTCTATTGGCCTCTACTCTGCATTTTACATCGTGAGTCACCTGGTCGGATTTGGAGGGAAATCACAAAACAGGAACACACATTTATTCCAGTTCCACTGTTCTTCCTGCATGGTTTCAACTTAGCTTTTTCGTCTGAATGCATATTTGCTGTTATCAAGCGTTGATGTCGGCTTTTCTTCTTCCTCATGCTCTTCAAAATAAAAGGGATGACGCCAGGGAGGGGGAGCGGGGACGAGTAGCGGCGTCGACTTTGCGACAGGAAGGCTAACGGGGGGTTTATGGGAAATGTGGTCTTACTGTGATTTTGAGAAACACAAAATGCCACATGTCGCGCCTTTAAAGGGTCATGATGCCCTCAGTTTCCCTCTCTGCCTATACTGTGCAACTCATTTGAAAAGGGAAAGCAGCATGAAGAGCGGGGCGGGGTTGATGATTTGCAAAATTCTGCAAACCGCCAAAACGACACTATTCAGTCAAAGGTTTTTCAGCCGCTAGTTGGCGACTTTGAGCCTGGATGTCCGCAGAAAATCCGGGAACAAAAGCAACATGTGATGTATTGTCAAGATTCTGATCAGGAAGGGTGTGTTTCATCATAAAATCGCCTTCAGCGTTGGTTAAAGTGAGTGTAACGTTTCATGCTCCTTTAATAGAGTGAACACTAAACCTCTAATCGCCCATCGTTTCAATGTGACTCATTGTTCAAACATGATTTATATGGGTGGGCCGTGTCGAAGAGACAGAGTACTGGATTCTCTCTTCATTTAGACAGAGAAGGAGGTTAGAAAAACTGTCCCGAAACTCAAATGTCACACGTTCGATACCCACAGCGGTCAATCTGTGTCCTTCAGCAGCAATTTCTCCTGTCAAAGTGTCCGTGAGCACAAAAAACCCACGTGTGAATTCAAAGCACATGTACTTTTTGAACACGTTGTTTTTTCATATGTGAACACATTTTTTTCCACTTTGCATTTTGACATCATACGTGACATATTTTTTATTAAAGATCTGAAAATTTCAATTCATTTTTTTTCACATTTTCACCTGCCATGACGTGCAATAACTTTTGTTTCACGTGTGAAAACTCAGAAAGAGACGAGATAATTTCCCTGCAGGGATCAAGAAGTGATCACGCCGTTATTATCATTATTGAGGAATTACAGTATATAAGGCTGAGAGAGTTACAGACATAAAGCAGTGGTTCTCAACGTGGGGTCCGGGGACCACCAGGGGTCCTTGAGGGGGTTCCAGGGGGTCCCCAGCAAACTGATGAATTGTTAAACTTCAGCATTATTTCATTCTCAAGAAGTGAACACAATTAGAGATCATAGTTTCTCTGTTATCTCTCTGCCTACAACACAGATAGTCATGGAACTCTGAACAAAATCATACCTGACAATAAAGATATTCTCATATTTGGGTCAGAGAGACAAAATCTCATCAAATGCGGGTGGTCTGTGGCTCTAGTGTGGACTAAATTAGGGTCCTTGATATGAAAAAGCTTGAGAATCATTGACATAGACGGTAGACATTACTACACATATTTCTGTCATTTCAAAATATGTAAAAGTTTGGCTCATAATCCGAAGAATAAAGGTGGGGAGGAAAACCACCGGATGAGGCAGAAAAGCTGTGTATTGTCTCCAGTGTGCATACGGTATTACAATAAGGACTTGAGCACAAAATGGCTATTGTGTGCAGTCCAGTGATGCAATGCATTTCCAGTAAAACACTCTTCCTCAGGCAACAAAGCTCATAATCCCACAATTAAAATACTGTTTTGCCTTCAAACATGTTACGAATTGATACCTGATAACTAATCCCAAAACATGCACTGTAATCCATTACTTATCCCGCCGCAAGGCTTAGAAATATCCAGTTTTCAGTTTCTTTTGGTTGCATAGCAACATTCAGGCCGGTTTGCACTTGTGCCTGCAGTGAAACACCTTCACCGTCGGTCTGGTGTCTTAAAAGTCTAATAAAACTATGTGTGAAAACAAGCGAGGGGGTTTTTAACCTTTATTTAAGCCGGGAGGATTTGCTGAGCGGTCGGACCGGAGCGGCCGGGGGGTTCGGTGCCTTGCTGAGAGGAACCTCAGCTGTTGTTTTTGAAGGAGGTGAGAGCATTAATCATTCACTTCCCCTCTGCCCGGGCCATCTGCCGATCCAGCGCCCGCACAGTCCCAGACCCGCTCCTCCAACATTTAGGCTGCTGTGGCTTCCAGATATTAGATATTAATAATACCTGCCGCTACTCTGCTGCCTTTCTGCAGGACGATTTCTGCGTTCACTGCTGTGGATCGTATCGTTTTATTGTTTAGGCTTCTTCCCTTCATGTTATGCCTGCAGACACACGCTTACAGATACATAAGGCTGTGATCACATCCCACTGATCGATTTTACATTGAATAACTGTTTAAAAGACGTCTAAATGGTTATAGACGTTTAGGCTAAAATGAGGCTGCAGAGGGTTTAAAAGTGAAAGTTCAGTAGTAGTAAAATACGTGTTAGACTGTCCTGTGACTGTGTTATCTTGTTCATGTGGACTTCTCTGGTGCATATTTTGGATATTTACAGCTGTTTATGCATTCTCTAAATATGTAATAACGTATTTACTGCTTGGTCTAAAACTGCGCTGCACATAGCCAAAAAAGATCCTGGACTATATGAGAGCTAAAGCAGAGACGAGACGTTGAAATGAGTCGGTGAGTGTGAGTAGTGTCAGCAGTGCTCAGTGGGACGGGACACTTTTAATGTGCCTGTGTCTTCTTTTTTTCCAGTTATTTTCAATGGTTTGGCTGCGGCAGGCAAGTTTTGGATGCAGTGCATTTTGGGGTGCTCGTATCTCAACTTTAGCCTCACTGCGCATTGCGTTGATGTCAGACAGGCAAATAATTAGCAGCACCTGGCGGGAAGTCGGCAGCCTGTTGCAGTTTACTAATGAGTAACGTTAAGTTCAGCTGCACCTTCTGTTTCGTACCGGCTCCTCGTCCTCTGCTTCAACAGCAGTCGCTCACTTTCTCCGTTTTTATTTTCAGCAGTGTCGACCCCCTTTGTTACTTCAGGTTAGCTACTTAATGCTAATTAGATAGTTTGCGGGCTCTATAGCACAATGCTCCTTGTGCATCTTTGACCTCTTGTTCTTTCTGTCACGAGAAGCGCTCACAGCTAAACTTTACATTTGAACAGAAGAAAAACTCCTGCACCTGCACACATGGGAATATTTATACATGCATGGACGCCCACACCGAATTTCCCCAAGGGGATTAATAAAGTGATATCTTATCTTAAGTACAATACACACACATATACTCTCTCTCTCTCTCTCTCTCTCTCTCTCTCTCTCACACACAAACACACACACACACACATATAGTAGTCTTGTCTTTGAGCATGGGGAACAGATTCGGGGTCAGATCATGTTTGATTTACAATCTGCTGACTGTTGCACACTTGCTTGGCGTGTGTGTGGAATTCTGAACGTCTTAAGTCTCACTTTGTATCTTGTGTGTGTGTGTGTGTGTGTGTGTCGGCTGTCACTCAAAGTGATTATTTTCAGCAATATTGTTCCAACTTTAATTATATTGCTGTAATTTTTTTTAACATTATTTGTAACACACTCCTTGTGTCACTTTTGTTGTCAGTTACTTCAAAATTTGAAAAACCTTTCCTGTAAAAGTGGATTTTTTTTAATATTGAAACTATTACAGAATATTGAGGTTGAAAGATCCATCCGTATTATGTCAATTATAGCTTCAAGTGACATTTTGAATTGAAAGTGAATCGACCTTAACCTTGACACTGACACACACACCCTACATACAAAGCCACTCACACACACACACACACACACACACACACACACACACACACACATATGCATAAACATGCTGTGTGGGTCCTGCTGGTCATGACTTGTCACCTCCAGTGTGTTCAGGAAGGGACTGGTGAGGAGAGGAAGGAAAGGAGCTGGGTTGCACCGACAATGGATATGAGGGAGGGGAGGAAGAGGGGGGGAGAAAAAATGTGGATGTTTTGGTTGCATTTAGTATTCCTATATTGTGTATTGAAATGAATCACTTTTCAAACACAGACCCACACACACGGCTAAACAAACCGTTCATCTCCTCACCCAACTGCTGACTTTTAACCTTTCCCTCTTTCCTTATTTAAAAGAGACAGAAGAGGTAGGAGGAATAGAAGAGTGAGAGATATTACAGGAATTGGGAGATTGTCCCGTTGATCAACTTACCCGTTAAGTAACGAGAACATTGACATCAAAATCATCCATGTGTCCCCTGCAGATCATTTGCTCCAGTGCTCCATGCTAACACTTTAGCATACGCTGTGTTGAGTGACAGCAGGCGACTAGCATTATTAAATTATTATTAAAAGTGAGAAAATGAGAGCTTGCAGCTGCTCTAAAGTTGAATGGTAAGTAATCTTAAATTATATGCGACATTTTATACAAAATATAATATAAAAACTAGAAAGTTACATTTCATGGAGAAAATAGGTGAGCTAGCTGTACACAACCATATAAGACTCAGTAGTTGTTACTTGGTGGTTTCTAGGACATTATAAAGTGGCAGCTGGGTGATTTCAAGTGGTTGCTAGGGTGTTTCTAGGTCGTTGCTAGATGATGTCAAATGCTAATTTTCAAATATATTTGCGACAGCCTCCCACTCTTAGCAGAGGGAGGGGGCTGCACTGTGTATGGGACTGGCATCGGCCATACCGATTTATCGCCAAATGCTTTAGACGAGCCCCGGACGAGCCCCCAATTAGTCATGGCCGGCTCAAGAACCATGACAAATAACAGGAGGTGACACAAAAAGTTAAAGCAACAACCAATAATTTATTGGTAACAACCAAAAATATCAAAAATGCTATGGGGTGTGATAGTCAGTGAGTCAGTGGTGTGGGTATGCATGAATGATAAAATAGTGAGTGAAGTGTTGTATGATAAAGGAAGAACAAAAACAGGAATGGGGAGTGTGGAGAGTTTCCCCTTTCTCTCCCATCATGGAACCAGTGAGGTGCGCTCTTATAGGACTATAGGACTGGGAACACCGGGTACCAGGTGTTCTCAATCCACGACGACCCGACCGCGCCTACTGGGCGTCTGCAACACAAAACACAAAGACAAAAACAAGCAGCCGGCCCAACAGCCAGAAGAGGCGGGGTCGTCACAAGGTCGACACATTAACATTGTTCCAAACGGTCTGAAGAAGCAGCTAGATTTGTCGCTAGTTGTTTCTGAGAAAGAAAGTTGCTAGGGAGGGTCTGAAAATTTGCTAAGTTGAGATCGGAGACTATGTACATCTGAAAATGCTCAGCGGATGAATATGTGGTTGCTCACCTGAATTTTTTCCAAAAATAAACCTGACTACTTCAGCTATAATGACTTATAATGACTGAAAACTATGACTCTCCAGGCCATATAATATAAACTAAAAACTTTATATTACTAAAAAGTCAGTCTTACTTTGGATAATGCTAGTCGCCTACTATCACTCAACACAGTGGATGCTAAAGTGTTAGCATGGAGCAGCATGAATGATCTACCGGGGACACATGGATGATTTTGGTGTCTCTGTTCTCATCACTTTAAAGGGTAAGTTGACCCAACTGCCCAATCTCCCAAAAACTTGCTGTATTCCTTTAAAGTGACAGAGGGAGGAGAGGAGAAAGTAGTTGAGGGGAGGAAAAGAGAAGAGGAGGGAAATGGTGGGAAGAAGGGAGGGAGAAAGAGAAAAAGGGAGGGATGGAGAGGGTTGGGGTGGAGTGTGTGTGTGTGTGTGTGTGTGTGTGGAGGGGGGCGGTGAAGGTGGGGCGGGGGGGTGCACACAACACCCGGCACCATCAACTTCCTCCCTTTCTCTCTTTCTCACACCACGAAAGAAAACATGCTTTCCCTGCACACTCTTTCTCTCCTTCTTTCTTTCTGTTCTTTCTCCCCGTCCTTCTTTCCCGTTCTCCCTCTCCGTTTTTCCCCCTCTCTCTCTCATTTCTTTGCCCGCTGACACGCTCGTAAGCCGCAGCCGCTCACTGAATGAGTCACTGGGTTTACCTCAGCAGGCGGCGAGTCGCTCCTCTCCTTCTCTTTTCCTCTCAACTTCTCCCTCCGACTTTACATGTGTGTGACAGTTTTCGCGCGAGAGAAAGAACCGACATGGAAAGGTTGGAAGCTTTCTGGACCAGGGCAGGTAAGAGATACGGGATATGGGAATATTTGGAGGGGAAATGAGGGATTCATTTTGGAAGTTTTTTTTTTTTTTTTTTAATGGGAGCAGGGAGCAGAGTGGTACTGAAATGAGTTGAGGAGAGCGGGACGGCTTCTTCCCACGATAAGAAAACGCTCAGGAATGTTACACTTGACATTAGTAGCGGTAACATGACCAAGTAGTGTGTGTGTGTGTGTGTGTGTGTGCATCTTTTCATGCATTTAGGAGTCTGTGGGTTCTGTGTTTCTGTGTCTGCCATCGATTTTCTGGCATTTTCGAAGTAACCGTATCGCCGAAATATAACATTTTTGACTGCTGCATCTAGCAAGAGCATCACAGCTGATTGTTAATGTGTGTGTGTGTGTGTGTGTGTGTTTTGCATGTGTGTTTAAGTCTGGCATCAAATTGTTAAACTGATAATACTTTGTTTTCGTCATCGACAGTGAGTATCACAGCTGATTAGAAAATAAAAGCGTGACAGCAAGGCATGAAAATATACAGAAAGAAACTTCTTAATTCCTTGTTACTATGCAAAGTGATCAGAAATCTACATGGGACTGTGCTTGAAAGATTGTCTAAAGTGTGTGAAAAAGCATGTGAATCCACAGGTTTAGTGTGTGTGTGTGTGTGTGTGTGTGTGTGTGTGTGTGTGTGTGTGTCACCCCCTCTGAAAGGCTCTTTGTGTGTGGAGGATCATACTCTTGGCTCTGTGGTCGTCTCTTTCACCCTCGAAAAATCTTCACACACTGCTGTCAAGGTGCCACAAGTTCAGCCGGGGTCATCTGTGTGTGTGTGTGTGTGTGTGTGTGTGTGTGTGTGTCTGTGTGCGTGCATTGGTTTGACTATGTTGCTGAAAGTGCATTTTGACTCTGGCTTGGTCACAGTGTGGTTTTTTGCTCCGCTATGATGGTTTCCAATAGAGCAATCATTATAATATCCAATACACACGCACACACATACACACACACACACACACACACACACACACATGCAGCTGAGGCTCAGCTTTCCACCATTTTACACTACATCATGGAAAATGAAGCATGGCTCGAACCGTGACACACCACACACACACACACACACACACACACACACACACACACACACACACTCATACAAACACACACACATGTTCACAGTCACATACTGTTTGCATACATACATACATATTTCACATGCATACATTATGCTCAATTGCACGTAATGATCGTTCACACCACACACACACACACATGCATCTACAGCACACACACACACATGCATCTGCAGCACACACACACACACACACGTCTCTCTCTCCCTCTCTCTCCCTCCTATTCTCTCCCTGTGTCTCTCTCCCTCTCCATTCCCTCTGCTCTCTAATTTAATATGGAAATGAATGGGAAGGAAATCAAGTCTCATCGAATTTTTATGCAGATGAGTTACTAAATGCGGCGCCTTCGATGCTCGGCTCGGTCTGGCTGCGGCGCGTGATGGATAGAGTGACATGGACGCCCGAGGAGCGGGGGTGGGGGGTCGAAAGTTGAAGAAGAAGAAGAGGAGAGGAGAAGAAGAGGAGAGGAGGAGTGAGTGAGGAAGAGGAGAGGAGAGGGTGGACAGTTTTATGGATGAGTACATTTTGAGCATGGGTGGCCCCAGTGGGAATTGAACCCCTAACCCTGGCAGTGTTACTGCTTGTTCATACTGTGAGCGACTTGGCTGATGTGTCTGGCCCCGCCCACTATTGTGGGCGGGGCCAGACACAGCAGCCAATCTCCAAGCATCATTTTTGAGACATTTATTAGACATTATTGCAGCTTTGAAAGGCTGGAATCAACTCCCATTTTTCACTTACCAGGCAGAACTGTTGACAAAGAAGCATACAAATCTGATTGGCTGTTGGCGGCCAATGACCGGCCAACTCCCATCACCTGACATCCCCCATCCAATCACATCCTGGAAAGCAAGAAATCAGCCTGATATTTGTAATGTGTTGTGATAATGTTGTAATGTTTATGTACTGTATGTGTGTGTGTGTTTGTGTCTGTGTCTGTGTGTCTAAATGAAGTTAGTGTGTAAATGATGGCTTTGACCTGCAAGTGACTTTCCCTTGAGAATGCATGTGTTTTGGCACTGTGTCAGCTTGTGTGTGCCTGTGTGTGTGTGTGTGTGTGTGTGTGTGTGTGTGTGTGTGTGTGCATGTTTCTCAGTGTGTATTGCCAAAACTAACCACATCTTCCCATTTGTCCCTCTCAGTAGCGGCTTTAAGTCTCTTTCTGTTTTCCAGTAGTTTTTAGTAATCAATATACAGACAAATACAGCAAAAATGTGCAGTTTGTGTGTGTGTGTGTGCATGCTTGCATGAATACAAGTGTGTGCACAAAGTGATTATAAATTTGTGAATGTATTAGTTGTGTACTTTCATCAGAGTAAACAATTTGTTGTAATGTAATCTTTCTAGCAATCCATCTAGCAAGGGCCTGGAGCCAAAGGGGCGTATATGAGTATTATATATCAATTGAAAGGTCTCAGTGAGATCTTTTCAGTGCCAAAAGGACACAACTGAAATCATGACCCATAAGTTTTAATTAAACAAAAACTGAAAGCCGTAACAGTAAAAGTAGGGTTTTGTTTGCTGCCAAAAGGGCGTAACTGCACTTACGCTCTTTTGACACCAAGCAAAACCTCACTTTTGACACTGAACATTGTGGGTAGAGGATTCTAGCACTTAGGTCAACTCAAAATGCATGCTGATGTAAGTAATGCTAGTAGAGCTGCAACGATTAATCGATTAATCGATTAGTTGTCAACTATTAAATTAATCGCCAACTATTTTGATAATCGATTAATTGGTTTGAGTAATTTTTTAAGAAAAATAAGTCAAAATTCTCTGATTCCAGCTTCTTAAATGTGAATATCTTCTGGTTTCTTTACTCCTCTATGACAGTAAACTGAATATCTTTGGGTTGTGGACAAAACAAGACAGTTGAGGACGTCATCTTGGGCTTTGGGAAACACTGATCGACATTTTTCACCATTTTCTGACATTTTATAGACCAAACAACTAATCGATTAATCGAGAAAATAATCGACAGATTAATCGACAATGAAAATAATCGTTAGTTGCAGCCCTAAATGCTAGCATGGCAGCATGATCACATCATTTTTAGTATGCTATTCATATCCTTACTAATATTCTAGGTCAATATTAGATGAATGTAAATATGTTAATAATCCCATGAAATACTTAGGCCTATAGATTCAAAATGTTATTTTATAATGTTAGGAGTGTGAACTGGTCAAGATGAGCTCTGATAGTAAGACTGCTGGTAGCTGAAGTTATCCCTCAGTGTTATGAGGAGTTTTACAGGACTTTGAATGTGTCCCAGGACACATCAATAAGTGATGTGTCCTGGGACACATACAAAAATGTATTATACTAGCAAAAGAAAAAAAAAGTAGTAGTTTAGAATCAAAAGTAGTTTCTTATGTCTATAGAGGTTTATTAAAAAGGTTTATTAAAAGTTTTTAACAGAAAAAATGTATCAATCAATTTGATATGTTCCATGTAGCTACAATTTTAAAGGCCTTGGTGAAAGTTGCTGAGCATTACTTCAAGATAAAGATATTCATTCTGATCTTGTTTTATATTTCAGTGTTGATTGAAGTGTTTGGCTCCAAGCCCTCGATATGTTTAAAGGAATAATCTGCAGCATTTTCATATAAATAAATGTATGGTTTGCAGTTCATGAAAGCTTTTCTGAACACCCGGCGTCTGGTAGCTCTTTCCTGGGAATGATGCGTTTTACGTTTTCGGTTTGTTTGGAATAAACAGAAGAAGAAGAAGAACTGGGTAGTTAGCATGAGCAGCGACCTACAGAAACTCAACCTGCATCAACAGAAACGTTCGTCAGATCATTACAGAGCGTTGTGTTTATTACAGCCGTCTGTCCAGTGAACAGGAAGAGAACAGGAAATAGATGGAGTGCTGTTTCCTGTCATTCTCCCCTCTGAGACAAAGGCTCCTGGAAGTAATCTGAGGGAGAGAGCAGAGCCCTCTGGGAGCCGTGTGTGTGTGTGTGTGTGTGTGTGTGTGTGTGTGCGTGTGTGTGTGTGTTATGGCTATCACTGCAGCCTGAATGCAAAGTGACTGATGCTGTATTGGGAGGAGGTCTGTGAAACATCACCCGACAGAGGAAGCTACACGTAGACACACACACACACACACACACACACACACACACACGCACTTGCTTGCTTGCATGCTTGAATAATTGTGTAATGTCCTATTTTTCAATGTTGGCACTAAATAGCCATAAGGATATAAACCCAACAGATGCAGACAGGTTTGTTTAACAATACAGAAAGCAGGGCCTACACACACACACACACACATTGACCTGTCACTCATCACTTGCCAGCCAGTGTGTGGGAATAAGTCTAAATGTAAGCCAGAGCCGGAGGAAAAGAAAACAGGCAATGTTTTGGATATGAATCACAGAGCGGTGTGGGAACTGGATTCGGTCACAAGGTGCCAGTGGGTCTTGTAGTCTGATGTCAGACGAGGTTAACTGGATCTACAGGAAGTGGTGCCAGAACAGACCTGAGGCTCTGGCAGCTGTGATAAGGTGCCTCTGGGGATTGTAGTCCATTTTGACAGAAGAGGCCAACTGTCAGAGCGGGCAAGACAGGAAGTGCTGCCATTCAGACCTGTGGGTCTGGAGCCCCACTGGCCACTAAATAATAACTAGAAAAGGTGCTTGTTGTCCAAGCAACAGTCACTTTGACTTGGTGGTTGCTAGGGTGTTACTAGGTCATTGCTAGGGTGTTGCTAGGGCATTGCTAGGGTGTTACTATGTGGTTGCTAGGGCTTTAGTAGTGGTTGCTAGGTGGTTGCTAAGGTTTTCATAGTGCTTGTTGCTAGGGTGTTGCTAGGTGGTTGCTAGGGTGATCTAGGTAGTTGCTAGAGCATTACTAGGTGGTTGGTAGAGTGTTGCTACTGGTTGCTAGGGTGTTACTAAGTCATTGCTAGGGTATAACTAGGTTGTTGCTAGTGCGTTACTATGTAGTTGCTAGGTGGTTGCTAGGGTTTCAGTAGTGGTTGCTAGGGTGTTGCTAGGTGGTTGCTAGGGTGATCTAGGTGGGTGCTAGAGTGTTACTAGGTAGTTACTAGGGTGTAGTGCTTGCCAGGGCGTTACTAGATGGTTGCTAGGGTGTTGCTAGGTGGTTACTAGGTCTTCTATGTGGCTGCTAGAATGTTCTATGTGGTTGCTAGGGTGTACTAGGTAGCTGGTAGGGTGTTGCTAGGTGGTTGCTATGGTCCTTCTAGTACATACAGCAAATCTACAGGAATCTGTCTTGGTGATATTAGAGAATTTACAGTTTCAGTACAGGATCTATGAAGCTCTCGTTGTGAGGGGAAGGATTGAGCAGCGACAGGAGTGTGATTACAGCAGGTTACAGTGTGTCGCAGTGGAAGGAAGGTGGGGTCAGAGGTCAGAACAGAAGCGCAGGAGTTTGTCTTCACCTTAAAGCAGTGAAACTAGTCCTCTCTGTTGGTTGTTGCAGTTTTCAGCATTAAATATTGAAAGGCATCGGATGTGTTGTTCAGCATAAAATGTTAAAGCGACACGGTGTTTCCTGGTCGCTGTGTGCTGAGACCGGCCGCGGAGTGAAGTTTCTCCTGTTACGTCTTGTTACATTTACAAGAAACAGGCTCAGAGGGAAATGGTGATCACTTCAAACTGCTGTCCTCTCTCTCTCTCTCTCTCTCTCTCTCTCTCTCTCTCTCACGTCTCTCTCTGTCTCTCTCTCTTTCTCTCTGTGTAATTTTCTGTCTTTTTAAACTTTTATTTTGAAATGCAGTTGGGTTGAATTTGTGCAGATGTGTTTGGCTTGGGTGTTTTTATGGGCTGACAGCTGTGGAGAAACGTGTGTGTGTGTGTGTGTGTGTACAGTACACCTCAGACCATCTGTGTCCTAGCGATTTATGGCAGCAGGGCATGTGTATGAGCTATAGGGCAAGTGTGTGTGTGAGTGTGAGTGTGTGAGTGTGTGGGGAGGAGGGTGAAGTGATAGAGAGAGATTGATGGACTTGAGCAGGACGAGTGTGTAGTGACTTCCTCAGATGGGGTCAAAAGGTCACGGTGAGAACACACTTTGGCGGACTGTGTGTGTGTGTGTGAGAGAGCGAGAGAGACAGTATTGGGCGGAGAGGAATGGGCAGAGTCATTGACCTTGGAAGACCTGTGACATCACTTCCTGTCCATTTGCCGCAGTCTTTTCCTCTTGGGGGAGAGGAGTAAACACACACACACACACACACGCACGCACACAGTGACAGATGCAGAGAACACACATAAACACTGTCTATTTCTCTCACACACACACACACACACACGCACACACACACACACACACACACACACACGCAAACTCCCTGACCTCTGGCAGAAGTTGCTGAGTCAGCCTTGTGGGCCCTGCCCAATGATATCTGCAGTGTGTGTGTTATCATTCACTTTGATGAATAATCAGTCAGTTTGTGTGTGTGTGTGTGTGTGTGTGTGTGTGTGTGTGTGCAGTGTGTTTGGTGTCTGAATTTACAGCAGCACTTTGTTAGACTTATAAAGGTCTGGGTTTGAGTTATTAGTTGACGTTAAAGTTGCAGCTCTGCCTGTTTTACCTCGAGTCGGGACTTCTCAGATCGGCGAAACCTTTTCGCAAATAAATGGTTTGAGAAAATTGTCCGACCTCTTCGGCTTATGAGACTGTTTCCAGTCCCATAATAATGTCAAAAACACACTGTCATCAAGATTAAAACAAGCTCCTGAAAAGTTAACATTTTGGAGATATAAGGTTTTCACCCAGTAGTGTTATGCTAACACTTTGATGATAATAAACTATGTTGTGTGTGTATAATCATACTCAGTTTGCTAAAGTATTAGCCTGGACCATGCTGAAATAAATACATATACCGGAACGCACAGAGTTTACAGTTTTCCATTTCCTCAACAAGTTGATGTA
>NC_136019.1:5231975-5261975 GCF_048128805.1 Centroberyx gerrardi | reverse complement strand
CACACACACACACACACACACACACACACACACACACACACACACACAGTGTTGTCAGACTGTGAGTGAATCTGACTTCTTGTGGGAGAATATTCACACCTCAGCCCAAAGTCTCCTAAAATCCTCAAATACCCCGTCAGCCTCTGTGGAATATACAAAATATATGACAAACACCCTCTTGATAACAGCTTCACTGCATGTTTACACTATTTTCTGCATCTGACCTCACATATTTCCTAAATTCCCACTCTGCTGGGTCAGAAATGAATGGTAACCCGGGACAAAAAACGTCCTTTAAAGATCATAAAATGGCCGTGAAATTAAAAATGCCCTTGATTAATTAGGAGTACCCTTTCCGCTCTTCTTTGTTAAATATTCACGCGTGATCGCAGCTACTGTCCCCCGTGGGCCACCGTAGGAGACTCATGGGAGCCTTTTTTTTTTTTAACCACGGGGGGATTGTTTCCAGTTTCCAGTGCATTCTGGGCAAGAAAACTGGAGCGGTTTATGATCAGAAAAAACAAGCGAGTAGCGAGCCTGGAGCGGGAGAGAAATGTCGGCACCGGGCAGCCGGCAGCAGAGGAGAAAATGACGACCAACACAAACCACTGCATCAACAAAATATCTAACAAATAACATCATTAAAAAAAACGAAATAATCAAGGGATGGAAAATGGACTCGTTGGGGACAGAGAGGGGAAAATGGCACCAGACTCTTCTGTTTCCAGCAGTGGGACAGAAGATGTTTGGTGTATTATGATTTAAAATAAAGCAAATCTTAGTGGCAGAAAGTGAGTTTTTATTTGCCAATATGCAATGCAAATATATTACTTCATAATTCAATAAAATTGCACCCGAAAATACCCGAAAATACCCCTAAAAAATCAGATCAAGGGTGCAAAAAAATTCCTTCTGTAACCTTACATACTCCCTTACACTTCATGCGTCACCACTGGCCCATCATACCAGGAAGTACCGTAACCTCTGGCCCTGCCGTGTACCTTTTCTGTCACAACACCTCTGATTCACACGGAAGCTAATTGCTCATTTAGCCAGCAGGGAGTAGCGGCAGCAGAGTCACCAGCAGGAGAGAGAGCAGCAGGACTCGGTGTCGGTGGCGGCGGAGTGTGACTGTGACTCAGAGAGGGAGCGGCGTGCTCGCTCGGCGTCGCTCGTCCCGCCGCAAGTGCGCCTCGACTTTCGTCTCGTCGGTTTGGATGTTTGTTCAAGCTCGTTGTTCAAGCTCATGAATCAAAGAGAAGTGAAAGAAGACAGTTTTATCTTTTGAAAGAAGCTAAACGGATTCAAAACATTTGTGATGGAGCGGCGGAATTTACTTTTTACCCACTTTCCCTGCTTCAGTTAGTGATTTCCTACATTTCCCAGAATGCCTTTCTCTAAACCCAAGAGACTGCGCCTGAACTTGCTGAATTTCACCTGTGGGTTTTACCTGCAGGTGGAGAGAGCAGCAGTGGTGACAGAGTGAGAGTTTTTCCAGTTGAGCAAGTGCGAGTCATGCCACTTTCTCAAACCCCACCCTGTCTCTCTGCCGCATTGCATTCTGGTCTCTCTCCTGCTCCTGTGGGTGGAGAAACTGGTCTCTCTTCCTCTTCTACGATGGATTTCTCCCTGTGTGATTGTTGAACGTCTCTCGGTGCAAAACGGCGGCTCTAGAAAGAAGCCCTCGCTCTTTGATTCTGAGGGACTGACACCAAAACCTGACGTTTACCGCTGATGTTTTACATCCTGAAACATTTTCTCATATCAAACTGCACTGTAGCTGCTGGAAACATCTCAACATGACATCACATAATCTATGTCTGACCAGTTATCTGCAGGAAATAAGAAAAACTAAACTAAAAACTAAACTAAACTAAAAAAAATGGACCCAGAAATGCAAAGTACATCACCAATAGCTGTTTTTTTTACCAGTGTTTTAAATGTTTTTCCTTTAAGCGTTTTACTTTTTGAAATTGAGAAAATAGAAAAAAAATCGACATCTGCTCTTACTTAACAGTTGCTGGCATGACATTTAAGTTTCAAGGAAGTAAAACAAAACGGACTTAACCTTTGCTTTCAAGATAGTGACATTTATTGCCTATGAAATAAATTACAGCTGACATCCGGTTAACGTTTCATTTTCTTCTTCTTCTCCTCCTCCGAGCGGCTTTATTTGTGTCTCGGATCCAAACCCTGAACCTGCAGGATTAGTTTTGAGGTGTGTTTTCTGTATTTATTTGTTTTTTCACACAGTTTAAGCCCCGGTGCTTTGTGTCCCCTGGCAGCGGAGGGACTGGGAGGTCGGCGGTGACGCACCGAGCCGTAACACCAGAGGTCAGGACGGATAATATTGTTCTGTAGGAGGCCGGGTCCATTTTGATAACGACACCCACAAGATCCGCTAATGTTCGATCTGCCCTCAATGCAGCCGATAAATCTGGTTTACTACGGGGCCTTTCATTAACTGGGACACACACACACACACACACACACACATTAACTGAGAGAAAAAACATGTAGGATGCTTAAGGAGAACAAACTTACAACACATCCATAGAATGAATTTACACAATCTCTTGCTCTCTCTTCTTTTCTCTTCCTTTCTCTTTTTCTCTCATTCGCACACACACACACACACACACACACACACACGAACACACACACTTTGTTTTAGCCTAGTCTCCAGAGTGCAGTGACGCCGTTATTTAAGACAGACATAAAAGGAGTCTGCTGAGGACTGGGATCTTTGTAACAGAGTCTCATAAGCCTGTCACTCTCTCACACACACACACACACACACACACACACACACACACACACACACAGAGGGTAATATGGGTGTGTGTGTGAGAGAGAATGTCTGTGTGTGCTTGTTTGTGTATAGAAAGAGAAAAAGGAGTAAAAACTTGCCCCTGTATTATGTATATGAGTGTGTGTGTGTGTGTGTGTGTGTGTGTGTGTGTGTGTGTGTGTGTGTGTGTGTGTGCGTGCGTAGGCATGTTTGCATCAGCACTAGCTCCTGGCTCAAACCGCCTATCAGCCACATTACATTTTCTCATGAGTGTGTGAAAGAGAGAGAGAGAGAAAAAAAAGCGAAAATGCACGCAAATTTATTTTTATCATGCGCATACAAAACTGTGTGTATTTGTGTGTGTGTGTGATAAAAAGTGTGAGCGATGGTGGATTTGTGTTTACGCATTCGTCCGTGTGTGTGTGTGTGTGTGTGTGTGTGTGTGTGACCAGTGATAACAGCTTGTCTAAATCTGTGTCCTCCCTTCTAACACTCCAACGCACACAGAGGGGAATGAATTAGTAATTAGCCTGAGAGAAAATAACTTGATGCAACACCTCGCTAATGTATCTGTGTGTGTGTGTGTGTGTGTGTGTGTGTGTGTGTGTGTGTTTGTGCGCGTGTGTATATATATGCTGTCAAACTTTTTTTGCATGACTAAATGTGTTTTGGAGAGCAAAAAAAAAATCTAGAAGTGCTGCGTTTATGTGTATGTCCGTGTGTGTGTGTGTGTGTGTGTATGCGTGAGAGTGTGTGTGTGCGTGTGTGTGTGTGTGTGTTTGTGTATTTGTTCATGGTTTTGTTTGTGAGTGACTGTATGTTTTTGAGCGATTGTGTTTCTCTCTCTCCCTCGCTCTCTCTGTTTGTTTGTCCTGTTTGTGTGTGTGTGTGTGTGTGTGTGTGTGTGTGTGTGTGTGTGTGTGTGTGTGCCAGCCATCTCTCTCCCTGTTGTGAGAGTGGGCTTGGTGAAAGTATCACTCTGGTGTTTTCAATGTGTCAGCTGGAAGCAGCACTGCACTGGTTATTTTAATCCTCTCTCCTCTCTCTCCTTCTATTCTTCCTTAGTCTCTCTCTCCCTCTCTCTCTCCCTCTCTCTCTCTGTCAGTGTTTAATGAGAGGAGGTGAATGGGTACACTCTCTCTATCCTCAGGTTAAAGGTTGTCAGCAACACCAATGATGATTCATGTTCATCCCTTTGCTCCCCTGCACTCCTGACCCTGGCAGCGTTAGCGTTAGCGTTAGCGTTAGCGTCATGGGAAACAGGCAGCAGAGCGTTCGATTCCCACTAGAGCCAGACACACTCAGAAAGTATGTTGTTATGATACTTATAAAAGCGTGATATGTGGCTTTGGCAATGTGACAGAGGTTTGGCGTGCAGTGGAGGAACAGGTACACACGGGGAATTGAGGGTTCTTCAGTTGAGTCACGAGTCTCCTAGCAACCACAGCTGGTGACATCATGGAGGGCCAATGGAGAATTAGCTGTGCGTAAATAACGGCTAAATATATAACAACCAGGCTAGAAGAAGAGAGCTACCTGAAAAAGATTGTTACAGTGTCAGTTCAGTAATGTTTATAAAAGTGAATAGTGTGATAAGGTGGATTTGTTACTGTGACACAGTAAACTGTCTTGTCTTTAGCTCTAGTCTCTACTCCAAAACACTCTGAGTTGTAGCTTGAGAAGAGTCAGCTCAGTTAACCTGAACAAACTGTTAGCTAGCTAACTAGCCAGCAGGCTAATTCAGCAAAGCAACCAATGTTAATATTAACATGCGACTACTAACGCTAGCTTCTATTAGATACGTTAGCTAGTGTGCTAATCAGATGTGTTAACAACAAGACAGTGATGTTAGCTGACCAGATACTATGGTTAGCTAGCTAACAAGCTGACACTATCTAAACACTAAATCAATCAGATGGATCAGTGATTAAATGATCAGTCAAAAACTCGAGAAGATCTTGTCTTTTGAATTCTTTTGAGACGACAAAGTTGTACATTTACAAACACAATTCACTGTTCACAGCCACTGTTGCCCATGACCTCCAATATGGCCGCCAAGGGGTGTGTCACATCACCTGAAAACCCTAGAATTGGATTGACTCTAAGAACCCTTGTAAATTAGAATAAAGAACCTGGTGTGGTTCTTAAAAATGTTCTTTCCCTACTGCTGGTTTGGATCATTTCATGCATTCGGAAAGTTTTTTCTTTCCAGCACCATAAAGGTTTTAAATAGAAGCATTTGAGTCTAGAGAACATTTCTAAAGGGGTTCTCTGTAGGGTTCTGCTATGGTACAAGTGTAAAGAACCCTTCTCTGGTGCTATATAGACCCCTTTTGGTTAAGAATATTGTAGCTTTTTTGCTCAAATACACTTTGACAGGACACATGACTTTGGTTTTGAACCTGTGATCTTCCATCTGCAGGACGTCCTGGATGTCTTTTCCCCTTTACTCAAAAAGGCTATGGAGATTGTGGAGTTTCTTTCTTTCTTTTTTTTTCCCCCTTAAATCCAAATCTGCCCAGTGACGCCCAGAGGCTTGTCTCTCTCCTCCACCCAATCCCTCCATCTTTCTTCCTTTTCATGTCACCGCGGTTACGTAAGACGGGAAGGAAGCAGAGTGACATCTCCGCTGGGGAGGAGGAGCACTCTGTGTGTGTTGGACTGCTGCTCAACTTTTAATCAGGAATTAATTGTTAACCTCCGAGGAAATTAGTCTCCCCAAAGCTCTCTCTCTCTCTCTCTCTCTCTCTGTCTCTCTGTCTCTCTCTCTCTCTCTCTCTCCCAAATGTTTTTATGGCACTTGAACTCCTGTTGAAGTCAGAAAATTCCTCTGACAGACTTCTGAATTCACATCCAAAACCCCCATCTATCCACTTTAAAAATACAAAAGATTTACCTGAATTTCATCATTTAGAATCTCAAAAATCTAGAGGATCCAATTTGTACAATTGCTATCATTTTGTCAAAGACTTAAGTTACTCACTCTCCTCCCACAAAGTATCATAATTTGTTTTCATTTTGTGCTGTCAATCATTTTGTAAGAGCAGGGGTTCACGTTTTTGAACAAAACTCTTTCTCTGTGGGAAAAACACTTACAAAGATTTTTTTTTCTTGTCATCCAAAACTGATATTTAGGGTTTTTTGGAGAATAGCTCATTGGGTAGAACATTACATCACTACCAGGGTTGGGGGTTCAAGTCCCACTGCAGCCACCTATGTTAACAATGTGTGCACTTATCGTCCTGCATGGTGTTTTTGGACAAAAATCTGTCGGTACAGCCTCAACTTTGAATTGCAGGGACTTTGAAAGGATTTGGCAACATAATACCCAGTACTTTGGATAATATTTTATTAGAATAATTGATGGACCTCAATGAATTTTCCCATGAGCCACCTGTGGGCCCCAGTCTGTGACAAACCCTGTTGGATAGACACCTTCTCCTTTCTGTGTTTTATCCATGGGAGTGTGCAGTGAGAGTGATGCCTCTGTAGTACTATGTATTACTATATGAGGTAGTTAACACACACACACACACACACACACACACACACACACACTCTAGATCTCATATATTTTACATTTTAAAGTGCCACATCTTCAAAACCTCAAGAGGCTTGGTTTAGCAGCTGTAAAGCTACACCTGTGTGTCCTTGAATCCAATCTACTAGTATCTATTTACCAGCCCTTACACACACACACACACACACACACACACACACACACACACACACACATGCCCACACACTTTCATTAGTTGTAAAGCTGCTCAAATAAAAAGCCCTACTGGGAGGAGTTGGTTTTGATGCTTTAATAAACAACTTGTCGTCTCTCGTAGTTCATAGATTTTATTGCTCCAGTGTTTACAGTCGTATTATTTCCCCTCGTCCGTGGGGCAAATCTGGGAAAACTCTAATCTCAAGTTTTAAAGGTAACCAGTGTCAGTTTTACTCGAAATATAGGCTAAAACAAGCAGTTTCAGTCTTGTAATCTGATTGGTCGAAGACGCAGGGAGCTAGTTTGCGCTTGTTCTGCTTAATTTTCTGCTCAATTTTTCCTCACGTTGCATTCTGACGTCACATGACTTTTACCTATGATGTAAAAAATGTCAGTTTCTAGATTAAGTGGGTTTTTTTTCCCACATGTGAACTTTTTTTTTTCACATTTTCACCTGCCATTAGATATGTCAATATGTGTTTCATATGCAAAGAGACAATTCGCAGGTCAAATTTCACATGTTCATGTATGAAAACCAGCATGTGTCCAAAAAGCCTAATGTGCTTTCAATCCACGCGAGATTTCACATGTGGGACTTTTTTGTAAGGGCATATTATGTATACAACTTTTCATTTTTCTTTATTCTTACATCTTTGAAGAAACACTTTCAGTCAGTATGTGTTTGTAACCATTGCATAAAAGCCATAATAACCTTTTTTTACTGTGATTATAGGGACTTGGGTACCGCTTGCATCACCATTTCTATCCATAATCACAGTAAACAACGCCGTCTCAGGTATTATTACTATTATAAATCATTCTCAAGTGAATTCGGTGGTAAAAATCAGTGGTGCCATCATGTTCTATCTCTTCTGTTAACTGCTTCCTCTCGGTAGATTTCATTAACCCAGTTTCGTAAACCAGTTTCACAGAAGCGGTTTGTTACTCAAATCACTCGTCTGACATGACATTTCTCTCTTCTTTGCCTTTATTTGAATCAAACATTTAAAGCGTCGGGCAGCAGCTCCCACTGTTTTTTTATGTGGCTGTGCAGAGCTTTTTTACTCAGGTTGGAACATTTGTTTTTATTTTTTTCCCCTTCAGTGTCCTGTTTGGGCACTCACTCCGCTCTGAGCGCTGTGCAGAGTGCATCCTTTTTATTGTAAACAATGAGAGAAAAAAAAAGGAAGCCGCTGTTTTAAAAAGATGTTCCCGGGGAGAGCACTCAGACCAGCAGGCCGTGTCCCACAACATCACCGGGACAGAAAATCTCTCAATGATTTAAAAAAAAAGAAACCCTTTTATTTATGAGAACATTTCTTATAGGGCTGACCGATATATCGTATAATATCGATATCGTGATATGAGACTAGATATCGTCTGGGGATTTGGGATTTGGTTGGTTATTGTAATATTGTGAAATAACTTAAATGTCACTTCTTCCTGGTCTTAAGTGATATTTTCTGAACTTATCAGCCTGTTCTGGCTGAATAAAATGAACAATGACTGGCTTTACCTGCTCATCATGTCCACATTGCTTATTACTGATTACTAATGATCATTACTAACTTTCAAAATGTTCTTGTGTGTAAATATCTCATGAAAGCACGACTCATTCCCCCCAAAATATCGTCACATTATCGATATCGAGGTATTCGGTCTAAAATATTGTGATATTTGATTTTGTCAGTATCGCCCAGTTTTAATTTCTTACTAAACACTTTTTGGGAGTTTTTACCCAATATATGATGAGAGGATTGGTACCAAAGTCATCTCTGTGTCTCTAAGATGACCAATAGGCCAAACTCCCAAAAAGTCAGTGTCGTCCTTTAACAGAGATGGGACAATATATTGAAATTCAATATATCACAATACAAAAATGTGACAATACGTATCGTGGGGCAGAAAAATGAATGGTAGTTAGCTCCGTTTTATTCTGCTGTAGACGTTTGACCATCACAGTTTCACAAGCTCTCCATCCAAATTATATTATTTGCACTTTGTAATGACATTTTTAAATTGTTGTTTACATTCTAACGAGCCAATGGCATCGCTAGAAAGATTTGTGGCTCAGAAATAAACAGGATTCTGCTTCAGACTTTGTTGTGACTGAACTTTTATTTATCACATCGTATCGTGGTTGTAATATCTATAGATAAGCAGATCATCACATCCCTATTAACTTCACATTTTCTCTGTCTCTAGAGAAATATAGTACATCTCAATATTGTATTAATTTAGGATCAATGATATCTGAATTCTTTCTGCTAAATCGCCCCTAAGGAGCAATAAAG
This sequence comes from Centroberyx gerrardi, assembly GCF_048128805.1. Classification (NCBI taxonomy): domain Eukaryota; kingdom Metazoa; phylum Chordata; class Actinopteri; order Beryciformes; family Berycidae; genus Centroberyx; species Centroberyx gerrardi. Next base: position 5,253,175 of record NC_136019.1, on the reverse strand, counting down.
AGAAGAACATGAGAATTTACATTTGTATTGACTGTAAGAAGAGCTGGAGACAAATAAGAAAAGCGTGATGTCTCATTTGTCGATGGCTTCGCTCACAGATCGCTGACCGATTTCTGAGATGTTTCTCCTCACTGACACATTAGAGAGAATAGAGCGAGCGCATATTAAGACGTGAGAAACAAAATGAAAGGGCAAAGTGAGAAGCGTGATGTACCAGAGTGAGGCAATCCAAGACTCGTCTCTCAGGAGCAGAGTTTCAGAGGTTTGAGAAAATAGTCAAAATCTCTCACATGATTTTAAATAAAAACTCATCTTTTGTCTATAGGAGAAGTAAATGAGAGGAATGAGGAAGAGGAGATCTGATTAAGGATGTTGTTTTCCTCTGGGCGGTCACTGACGTCATGGACGGTGCCACAAATGAATAAATAGATGTTTTTTATTCCCCTTTTGGGAGCAACTGGACAAAAGTAAATGAAGCGCGGCAAGTTCATAACACCCCGGGTTTCTCATACCGACTAACAGAGTCCGCTAATGGAGCTCCTGCAGCCTCCAGTCAGGCTTCACTCCGCAGTTTCCGCCTACTGACAAATAACAGGGAATATGTTTTCCCTTCCAAAACACTAGAAATAAAGGTAAAGGTTCATCATTCAATATCTCTAAAATATAGAGGATCCAGTCTGTAAAAGTGTTATTGTTGCAGCCGAGGATGTAAATAACCTGCAATCTTTTTCCGATTATACATTTTGTCACTATTTTTCAAAAGGTGACCAACCCATGCTCGCCACAAATGGGTCCCCAAATTGTTTTGGGGGAAAGTAATACTTTCTTTTTATTTATTTTTTTTGGCTTTGTATTGTTGCTGGAGCTTTCCCAAGTCCATACAACGAGAAAATTCACTTTGTACCTTTGTATATGCTTTTCAATCATATGTTAGCAAACTATTGTGGAGGATATTCTGCATTTTTGAAACACCTTTGAAAGACTCAAGTCACATAAGTGGGTTGTGCACACGTTTGAGTCCTTGCAGTGTAAAGTAGTCTGCATGAAATACTGCAGACGAAGTGACATAAAAGCGAGTCAATTCTGTCAATTAAGTGCAATTTCAAATTCTGGTTCAAGACTTAATCGTCCCTAATGGGGAATTAGGCTTGCAGCAAGACCCACATGCTCCCAGTAAACAGATAAAACACAGAAATGCATGACACATTAAGTGAAACAATGGAAAGAGCGGTAGATTTGGCCGATACAAAAGCCTGTGAAATGTATTTAAGCGGAATAACACAGGCTGCATTTTGAGAAACACAGTACTGTGTGTCTGTGGGGGCAAAGTTGTCTCGATTCATCCAAAAACCAAATATCATCCCACCCCACGCTGTAAATCATGCATGATTGTCTCTACACACGCACGTCTGTATTATAAACGTTGCAGTGAATTTCTCAGGCGGGAGACGATTGTGTGAAAGGAGCTTAAAAAGGAAGATGAAGCCGGAAGCTGGGAGGGTGAAATTGTGAGTGCGGTGGGTTTGTTGTGTGTGTGTGTGTGTGTGTGTGTGTGTGTGTGAGGGGAGACGGAGAAGACACGATAGCGCCGGTGGTTTCGCTGCAGCGTTATCTGTCTGCCGGGAACTGAGCTTTCTTTACATTTTTAACATTTTCTTTTTTTTTTTTTTTTTTACAGCACTTGAATTGTTATATTCCAGGCAGTGTAATCAGGAACTAGTTTCTGCACATTTCCCTTTGAGACACACACACACATGCTTGTCTCTGTTTATAATCTTATTTTACATTTTCGGCGTTGTTGTGGGAATTGAACCTGTGGCATTTCTGTTACGGGACGGTCTGTCTAATCACAAGGCCGGCTCACTGTGTTGTTACTGTTATTGTCATTGGTGTAGTTGAGAGGCTGTGGATGATCGTTTAGTGTTCAAACAGTTCCTGAAAGCTAAAACAATGTATTTGAATTCAAGCCAAACCATAAAAGTCTATCTCAGTTTTTCAGATGGGTGAGTTTCAAATCTCACTATAGTATAAGGCTGTAAAGTGTAGAGTTGTGGATATTCATAGTTTGAGACTGTAGACGTTTATGTTTAGGTGATGTGTAACATTCACACTCCGGCTGAATTTAACTGACAATACAACTGCAAGAATATGGGCTGTTTTCAAAATGCTTTCTGAGTGGTTTGTGAAGCTTCAGGTGTATATTAAAGGAATTTTCCTTGTGGGATGTTTTTGGGAGATTGGCCCGTTAAATGATGACAACATAGACACCAGAATGATCCATGTGTCCTCAGTAGATCATTAGCTTCAGTGTGTCATGCTAACTCTTTAGCATACACTATGCTGAGTGATAGTAGGCGACTAGCATTATGCAAAGTAAGAAGACAGACCTTTTAGTAATAAGTTAAATATAAAATATATATATACAATTTTAAAATTAAATATTATTAACTCAATATGGCTGCTGTAGCCAGGTTTATTTTTGGAACTATTTCAGGTGTATTCATCTGCTGCGCAGTGATTTTTAGCTGTGCACAGTCTCCCATGGCCTCCATGTTCATTTCCTACAGAAACATGGAAAGTAGTTCCTGATAATTCAAAAGAGTATGTTATTTTTTTTGGGCTTTTATTTGATAGTTCACAGTAGAGAGATGCAGGAAAGATTGGGAGAGAGAGAGAGGGGTTTGGCATGCGACAAAGTTCCTACGCTGGATTCAAACGCAGGACATTGAGGTTATATAGCAAACGAGACCCATCAATATGTTATTTTGTTATTTTTAGCATGTTATGCATATTTAGCATACATTTTTACGAATCTCTTACACAGGACTGACAGATTTGGCTGCATATAATTTAATATGACTTAACATTTAGCTGTAGAGCTGCTACAAGCTCTTACTGTCTCACTTGTGCGATAATGCTAGTCGCCTGCTATCAGTCAACATAGCGTATGCTAACGTGTTAGCATGGCAGCTCCGGAGCGAAAGATCTACCGGGGACACATGGATGATTTTGGCGTCTTTTACGTTCTCAATCTCCCCCAAAAAGCTCCCTTAAACTACATGTGTGGCTGGATGTTTTTTTATTGTTATGGCTGGGATTTCCATGTGTTTGTTTGTTAGTCATATTTTTTCATGATGTGTCAGATGATTCCCTCAATGGGGATTCGCGGCGACGCCTCATTCATGTCGATGCTGAATGGCTATTTGCAGCCTCATGGGACGATTTGCTTCGATTGCCTGTTTGTTGTTTGTATTTGATGTTTGACGCTGATAGGGGCAGACGTTTCCCTCCCTCCCCCCCCTTCATTCCTCCGCTCTCCTCCCTTTAAATGTCATCCCTCCTTTCCCCCCTCCTCCTCTTCTTATCCTCCTTTCTCTCTAATGCCACAATCCCTCTTTGTCTCCTTTTTTTTTCTCCCACACCTCCCTCCCCTAATCCCTTCTTCTCCCTCCTCTCATCCACTATATCTCCCTCCCACTCCCTTCCCTCCTAATTAAGTCTTCATCGTCCCTCTCTCCCCCCCCCCCCCCCACCCCACCCCGTCTCACCCCACCGCCGAATCTCCTCCACACCTCCCTTTCCATCCCTCCATCCCCTCTTTCTTTCTCCCCAACCTCCCTCCGATCCCTCTTTCTCTCTCAGCGTTGTTCTCCCTGACAACACACGGCATTATGTAATCTATGTCTCTGGGCATTAGTTATGCAAATTTCATACATTTTTATTTACATGCAGTCTCTCTCTCTCTCTCTCTCTCTCTCTCTTCCTGTATCTCTATCTCCCTCCCCCTCTCCCCGCCTCCTTGCAATCTCTCTATTCATCTCTCTCTTTTTCATTCACACACACTCTCTCTCTTACTATATCTCTATCTTCCCTCCCCCTCCTCCTCTCTCTCTCCCTCATCTACTATCTTGTCTTTCCTCCCTCTCTCCTCCCTCTTTCTCTCCCTCATTTATTTATCCTCCTCTCAACATCTTTCTCTCCTCCCCTACTCTCTCTCCTCCCTTCCTTCCCTCCTCCACCTCCCTCCTTCCTTTCTCTCCATCTCCCCCTCTTCCTTCCCTCCTCCCTCTCCCCCTCCCCCTCTCATCTTCCTCCTCTCAACCTTTCTCTTTCTTCCCTCTGTCTCCCTCACACCCTCCCTTCCCTCTTTCATCTCCTCTCCCCCTTTCTCCCCCACCTCCCTCTCCTCTCTCCTCCTTTTCCTCTCAACATTTGTCCACCCTCCCTCTCTCCTTTCCCTCCCTCTCTCTCTCTCCCCCCATCCATCATCTCCTCTCAACATTCACTCTCCTCCCTTCCCTTTTCTCTCTCCCCTCTCTCCCTCATCTTCTCTCCTCTATCTCTCTCTCCCTCTCTCTTTCATCTATTCTTTCCTGTCAACCTCACACTCCCTCCCTCCCCTCTCTCTCTCCTCCCTCTCTTTTCCCTCTCAACATTGATCTCTCCTCCCTCTCTCCTTTCTCTCCTTCCCTCATCTCCTCCCAACATTTTTCTCTCCTCCCCTCCTCTCTTCCCTCCTTTATCTCTCTCTCCCTCACCTACTCTCCTCTATCTCTCTCTCTCTCCTTCATCTGTTCTTTCCTGTCAACCCCTCTCTCCCTCCCTCCTCTCTCTCTCTCTCTCTCCCTCCCTCCCGCTCATTTCCCTCCTCTCAACATTTGTCTTTCCTCCCCTCCTCTCCTTTCTCTCTCTCTCTCCCTCCCTCACATCTCCTCTCAACATTTTCCCCCTCCTCTCTCTCTCTCTCTCTCTCCCTCCCTCCCTCCCGCTCATTTCCCTCCTCTCAACATTTGTCTTTCCTCCCCTCCTCTCCTTTCTCTCTCTCTCTCTCCCTCCCTCACATCTCCTCTCAACATTTCCCCCTCCTCTCTCTCTCTCTCTCTCTCTCCCTCTCCCTCCCTCCTCCAGCGACCAGCGGTCTGGAGGCGGAGAGCGGCAGGCGTGGCGGCAGCAGCAGCACCAGCAGCAGCAGCGGCGGCGGCCATCACAGCCACGGCGGCCACGGCCACGGCAGCGGCGGCGGCGGCGGCGGTGGCAACCACAGCGGCAGCAGCAGCAGCGGCGGCGGAGCGGCCCACTTCAGGTCTCCATGGCAACAGAGCGTGAACGTGTTCGGCTCGTGGAGCAGGCCGGAGTGTGTCGAGGAGCTGCACCAGCAAGCGCAGCTCAACCTCCAGAGCCTGCTGCAAGGTAAGGGGAGAAGAGACGGAGGGAATGGATGGAGGGATGGAGGGAGAGATGGAGGGAAGGACCGTGTGTGTGTGTGTGTGTGTGAGGAGGCGGTGTGTGTGTGTGTGTGTGTGTGTTTTGAGTGGGTGGGGAGGCAGGGAGACGGAGGCGGAGGTGGGTGGGAAAGTGTTTACATGTGTGTGTGGCGTTGATAGGGTGTGTGTCGGATTCACCTTCTGTTTGTAATGGTGTGTGTGTGTGTGTGGGTGTGTCGCTGCTGATTGCGTTTGATAGGGTGTGTGTTGTGTTTACCTTGCTACCTTGTGTTGATAATGCAATAAGGGGTGTTTGCATGTGTGTGTGTGTGTGTGTGTTATCTCATTGGAGCGCTGTTGATTATGTGCAGTAGGGTGTGTGTTAGGTTTACCTTGCTACCTTGTTTTTATGTGTGTGTGTGTATTAGCTCATAGAAGCCCTGTTGATCGTGTGTGTGATAGGGTGTGTGTTGGGTTTACCTTGCTACCTTGTGTGTGTGTGTGTGTGTGTGTGTGTGTAGATGTAGGCAGCAAAGAGGCGTTTTAAGGCGTCTGTTTATCTTTTAACTGATAGGCAGCGGCTGTTACTGTAGCTTGTTTTCATGCGCGTGTGTGTGTGTGTGTGAAGGTGAAACGCTGTCATTCTCATGTTAATATTAATCTCCTCTGTTTACGGAAGACGCTGCTCTGTCTGCGGCGTTGGTCGTGTGTGTGTGTGTGTGTGTGTGTGTATAAATTAGACAGCGCTCGAGGGAAGTAGGGTTTCCGTTCCTGCTACACTCAAATACTATACTGTTTCTCACATTTTGCTCTCTGCCAGTCGTTCCCTCCCTCTCTCTCTCTCTCTCTCCCTCCCTCTCTCTCTCTCTCTCTCTCTCTCTCTCTCTCTCTCTCTCTGACTCATGCCGTCTCGCCCTTTGCCCTGCCCTTCCATTAAAACAATCACCGCCGAGGTTTTAGTTCAATGAAACAAGAGGGGCTGAATGGGAGAAAGCAGCAGAGTGAATGAATGAATTTGTACAGCAGATGCAAGGTGAGACAGACAGCTTATGGGTTATATTTCTTCTTCTTCTTCTATCTGTCTGTCTGTCTGTCTGTCTCTTAATTCAAAATACTTTATCGGCATGACTTGCTGAACAGAAACAATACTGCCAAAGCAATTTAGTGAAAGTGAAATGTCAAAACAGCCAAGCAACAGCTCATGTATTCAAACCATATTGATTCCGTAGATATTTTTAGTTACAGTAGTTTGACATCTAGAGCTTTCTCTTTCTCTTTTTCTCCCTCTCTCCCTTCGTCTTTCTTCTTTATGGTGTGTGTGTGTGTGTGTGTGTGTGTGTAGCCAGCTGTGAATGTGTAGTTATGGCAGCTTACAGGTTGTATATGCTCGTCCTCCTACATCTCTCTCTGTCTCTTTTCCCTCTTTTTCTGCTGTTATGTCTTAATACTGTTGTGTGTGTGTGTGTGTATGTGTGTGTGTGTGTGTGTGTGTACTGTATAGCCGGCTATTGTCTCAGATGGGCTGGCATCTTGTGTATAATCAAAACAAGATGGATGAATACAGTCGTGGGTGGACAACCGGGATATGGCATTACTGAGAGTGTGTGTGTGTGTGTGTGTGTGTGTGTGAGAGAGAGAGAATGTGCGTGTAGCCATTCATCTCTGTGTTTTGTCTTTATGTCCTTTTGTGCTTGTGTGTTTATTTCTGTGTGTGTGCATCTGTCTTTGTGTGTGTGTGTGTGTGCATGTGTGGGAGCGAGCGTCCATACATGTATGTATGTCCATCTGTGTGTGGCTGAGCGTGTTTTCAGTGTGTGTATACCAGTGTCCATTTGTGTTATGTGTGTCCATCTGTTTGGGTGTGTGTTATATAACACTGAAGCAAACAGCGGTCCTCTCTCTCTCTCCCTCTCTCTCTCTCTCCCTCTCTCTCTCTCTCTCTCCCTCTCTCTCTCTCTCTCTCTCTCTGTCCATCCTCTCCATCCGTCTCCCACTGGCCACAGCTCAGTAAAATATTCATACTCTTCCCGCTCCTCCACACTCTTCCCTCCATATTTATGAAGCTCTGTATTGTCCTCCAGTGTAGACGGATCTGCTCGTGTGTTCAGGCAGGATTCACTTCTTCTTCTTCTTCTTCTTCTTCTTCTTCGGCGGCGAGATTTGTGCGAGATTTATTCTACTGTTCCCGCTCAGTGGGTGAACAGTAAAAACACTAAACACCGCTCCCTCTCGACAACACTCCGCCCTCGCAAGATTAGCGGGACCCAGATTTCATACGCCTCTTTTATTCCTAGTTGAATTCCTTGTATTTGCAAACTTACTTGATCACTGAAACTCGGATAAAATTCTCGTTTGGATTCTTAGATTTGGCTCGTGCCCTTTCATAGATATCAGCCAAGCCATAATTATGTTGTTTCTCTCCCTTCTTTATGCGTATTAGACTTTCTGAATCCTGCTTCATGCCCTTACTCAAGGGTGACAGTTTGATTTGAAGAGTCGTGGCGACACAAATTGGCGGAGGGGTCTGAGTGTGTGTCCCCCCCCCCCCCCCCCAGAGAAATGTGACATTTTTTAATCATATTTCCTGCAATGCTGCACAGTATTGTGTGAGTGTGTAGGCTGCTGCTCTTGAACACAAACTTTTGGACACAACCTCTACGAACCAGTAATCCCCTAAAATAACCTTACATTTTCATTAATCTACATTAATTCACCCCTTAATTCATGCATAATCCCCTTAAAATGAGTTAAGGGAGTTATTAATGGAGGAGATCCCATCGAAACCTCCTTAAACACCCCCTTAATCTTGACTCTAATAACCCTGTAAACCATGCATAAAAGTCATGAAAAATCCTTGAAATACTCTGTGAATCAACCCATGAATAAATCCCTTATAAACCCATGATACTAACCTTACATTTTTAAAGCTATGTTATTTTTAATGGATAATTAATGTTTATGTAATGGAGAAACTGAGGACATTTCAGGGATAAAATGATGTATTCAGTTGTAATCAGTTTACACTAGGCTACTTCTGAATCATGTATAATTGTCATGACTATTTTACATTTTAAAATGTAGTAAAGGTAGAGAAACCACAGTACAGGCTGCGTTAAAAGGAGAAACTGCAAGAGATCCAGTCAGAAACTAGCTAACACTGTGCTGTTAGCCACGCAGACCGGATCTGAAACTGCAAGCTAGACATGTAAAATTCTTAAATAATAATATAAGTAAATAATGTTCTGGATATATTGTCAATCTTGGGACAAATTCACCCTGCAGCACAAACTGTGAAGCATTTTTCTGGTTTGCTTAGCTAGCTAACTTGCTAAGCAACTTTAAAGCTAACGTTAAAAGCTAGCTCAAACAAGGCTATTGCAATTCCAACTTCTGCAGTGTTTTAGTTGGTAGACCAAGCTGTTGGCTCTTCTTACGCATCACTACACTTTTAATTAAACCTGCACGGCCGTTCATTGTATTTTATCTGATATCATGATGCTGTCTGTCTGTACAGCTTCCCTAACTTCAGACACTCAGCCAGTCACATAAGCGAATGAAAAGAAGAACAACACAAATGCAAACCAGTATTCTGTAGTTAAATGAACGTTTCTTTTTAATGGAGAGAGTCACGGCCAGCCATTTTGCATTTCTAGACTATTTTTGTGGTTGTACCTCTGCTGCTGTTGTTGGAGCCAGATTTCTCTCCTGTGCAGTAACAAGACCTGAAAAATTTTACTGTAATCTATTAAATCACAGTAAAATGTTTACACCCTATACTTTAACCTCAATACCTCTAAAAAGGTCTGCATGGTCTTCCAATGCAGACGGTTATACTCTTTTTTATATTACAATTCATTTCAATTCTTCAGTAGCAAGATTTGTACGACATTTTAATGTTACTAGGCTACTAAGTGGGTAACAGTAAATTACAGATACTATTTCTTCTTATCAGCACTCTGCCCTACATTAAGTTTGATTGTTAAATTTTATGTTCTAATAAATAACAGTGAAATATTTACATACTTCCTTAACCTCAACACTTATTTACCAAGCTCAGTATTCTTCTCTGTTGTACACAGATCTACTGTGTTTTGTACAGATTCATAATAAGATTTGTACATTTTTACTGTGTAGTATTACTATCCACGATATAGACTTTCTGTGTTTTCCACCAAGATTTACAACAGTGAGGTTCGCACATTTTTGCAGTCTATACAGAAAAAAAATCGTATACTCCTTCTTGCCAACACTATTATGTATTTAAGGCTCAGTATTGTCCTCCACTGAAGCCAGATATATTGTGTTTTGTACAGATTCATAATAGGAAGATTTTTACATCACCTTTTTTTCTGCAGTGACTCTCTTTCCTCTCCTCTCCTCTACACCCCACATATTTATGAAACTCAGTTTTATCCTCCTCTGCAGACAGATTCACGGTGTTATCTAGCGAGATCTACAGTAGCACGATTTGTGTTGTGTAATTTTTTTCCTGTAATCTATTAATTAACAGCAAAATATTCATATTATTCATTCGCATTAACAGTGAACTTTGTATTTGAAGTTCAGCATTTTCATCCATTACAGCCAGATTGACCATTTGTGCATATTGGCTGTGTATTTTCATATTTTATCCATTAAGCAACTCTCAAATATTCATACTTTTCCACCTCCTCAACACTCTACATATTTAATTTAAGTTGAGTATTGTCCAATGTAGGCAGATTTACTGAGTTTTATACAGATTCTCACATATCTGCAGAGTAATTTTTCTGCCATCTTTTGCCTGTAGCTTGAAAAGTACAAAATCTTCCACAAAGAGGGAAATTACTCTCTTCAGCCTTCCAGATTTATGACTTCAGCCGTAGTTTGATTTGTTGCAGCTTCACAGTATACGCAGTTATATTCCGCTAATACTACTGCTGCATAATGTCGCTGTTAAAGAACTATAATTGGGGTGTTTGAGTGTTTTGTACGACACTGACAACATTGTTGTGTCGCAGAACTTCAGTCGAGTCGTAGACAATCTGCACCCGAGTGGAAGTGAAGCTCCTCTGGCAGCTTGCATTGGCCCGCTTCCCAAATAAGACGCTTTATTTTGGTTTTGGGTTTATTTTGGCAGCTTCAGATCCAATCTGTAGCGGTAGCGTGTCGCCCCTGTTGAAAACAATGTGGTTCCACTACTGGTTTTGATTACATAATGGTTTACTGGGTTGAAGACATTTTTGTAACTCTTAAAAATGTATTGTCACAGAACTGTATTTTGAGATACACCGGATTAAAGGTGCTACCTGTAGCATTTTAGCATCAATAAATTCGTAGTTTTGAGACATTAGTAGAATTACCGTAAACAAATCAGAGTACTACCAAGAAGACTGTCAGTCTCTACCAGCCTCTACTCTGCATCCTCCATAGTTTCTCCACCTGGTGGATCTGGAGGGAAATCTGCTGGATCGCTTTACGGCACAAAACAGGAAGAGGTTCTGTTCTTCCAGAGCAAACGGAGCTAAAGCTGAAAGAGTTTCTGGCAGCAGATGGTGGAAGGAGGGAAAGGAAGATGGAGAAATCACTTCCAACATGTTTTTCCTCTCTTTAGGAAAGACAAAAAGAAAACAGAAACACACACAAAGCAACAAGTAACAACATTTTCTTTGTGACAGGAAGCAACAGGGTTTCTGGGAAATGTAGTCTTAATTTTGAGAAACTCTAGCACTAACAATACCGCTGACGTGAGATAGAGGCTACCAATCGTTTCGACCATAGTCTCATTTGTTTACAGTAATTATACCAAAGTATCACAATTAATTTCACAGTGATACATTGATGTTTAAAAATGCTACATGTCGCACCTTTAAGAAAGTTACAAAAAGCGAATTCCCATCTATAAATAAAACTCCTCGAGAATATATTTATAGTAAATATTCCCAAAATGTAGATGTGCAATTGCAGATTATGTTTTTAACTGTATAAGGTGCCACATCTTCAAACATTTAAAGGCTTTGATGGTCTATTCTGGTACCACCTATGTGTCCTGTAATCTGTATTTAAACATCACACCTTCACACACACACACACACACAGAATCCAGTGGTATTTTTCGTCGTGGCTAAATGGCAGTTAGCGAGCAGCTGACTGGTCGTTATCAGTAGCCCGCTCTCCTAATGGCTGTGAAGTGACTTGGAGTGGATTGAACGCCTCTTTAACACATTGCTGGTTTTGTGGTGTGGGGGAAAGAGAAACGGTTGTGTTACTGAATATAGGGAAATGGACTGTTATGTATATTCATTGCTAAGGATAGTATAGGTTGCGCACTTCTGGGTGATGTATCAAAATCACACTCCAAAACACATGGAGTGCCTGTAAAAGTGCACGTATGAAACATTTCAAACTGGACATGAACATATATATATCCATTTTGTACAGTAAGTCTGCACCTCTGAGAGGAAATGTCTGCTGCAGGCAATTAAAATGTATTTTTTCCCCCTTTTCAGCAACCAGAAGGAAGAAAGAACAGTCTGGCAAGCAGCAGTTTGAGAGATTAGAGGGTAGTTGCAGCAAAGATGAAGGATGGGAGAGTTTTTTTGATCACTCCCCCTGTAGTTCTTCATCTGAAGGCTAATGCGAACAAATCAACCGCTAATTTAAAGGCAACTTCGCACGTTGGCGGGTCCAAACGGAAGCGAGAGGAAACTGTTTGGACTTCATTACCCAGAAATCCTGCGCGGTGTCGTCGGTAAACGTCACACAGCTCGCTCATGTTTACCAACCCGTTGCACTTCTTACTATTGGTTGATTGTCATGTTGCCAATCGAAGAATTCAAGCTTATTCTACTGTTGTACCCGCCGTGAGTCGCTCTTGATACGTTCCTCAGCTATAACTGCCTAAAATGTAATATAAATGCAAATGGACCTCGCTAACCCGTTAAGACGATCACAGAATTCAGAGAGAAGTGTCAGAGTGTCGGAGAAGTGGAGAAACTCTGCAGGACAGCATGTGTTTTCCCCCCAACAGTTTGTGAACATTTTTTTTTTTTCATGATGTGTTCTGACATCACATGACAGTTTTTACTTCAGATGTGAACATTTAAATTCAGCGTTTTTTTCCTCATGTGAACATTTTTTTTTTTTTCACATTTTCACCTGCCATTGCAAATGACAATATTTTGTTTCACATGTGAAAACTTAATTTCATGTGCAAAGAGACAATTCACAGGTGCAAAGTGTCATCTTCACATGGGAAATGGGAAAACATATAAAAACCAACATGTGTCTAAAAAGCACATGTGCTCTGAATTCACATGTGGGTTTTCACATGTGACTTTTTTGTAGGATATACAGTATTATACCAGTGATTCTCAACCTTTTTCATATCAAGGACCCTAATTTAGTCCACATTAGGTCCACAGACCCCCATTTGATGAGATTTTTCTCTCTCGGACCCAAATCTGAGAATATTTTTTATTGTTAGATATAATTTTGTCCAGAATTTCATGACTATCTTTATTGTAGGTAGAGAGATAACAGAGACACTATGATCAAAACAGTCATTCTTCTACATTCTCTAATCGTGTTAACTTCTTGTAAATGAAATAATGGTGAAGTTTAACAATTCATCAATTTGCTGGGGACCCCCTGGAACCCCCTCTGCTGGTCCCCGGACCCCACGTTGAGAACCACTGTATTACACATTATCAGTCTGTGTCTGTCTGTCACCCTGTGTGTTCAGGCCTAAATCCCCCCCCCCCATTTGCCTGAAATTGGCTTTTCAATGATGTTTGTGACCTTTTTGGGGGCGTGTCTCATCTGCTGTGGGCGTGGCCAACGGCGAGCTGGGCCGTGGCTGTTGAGCAGAACGAGCAGAAATCTCAGCAACAATGGTGGAAAGCAGTGAGAACCCAAAAAAACCCCCCCAGCAATTTGAGCAATTTCTGATGGAATCGGCTAGCCGTGCTTCATGGGAATCATCAGCACGACTGGAACGTGTCTTTGTCCAATCAGATTGCTGCGCTGAGTCAGCTCGTTGAATAAATGAGGATGAAACGCTGCGACTAGCTGAGCACTAGATCCACTTCAGAGCGTTTGATCGGCGAAGGGTTTTTCCAGACTTGCACACACACACACACACATTGACACTCTCGGTATCGGCCAACAGCTCTCATCTAAACCACTGCGGGTCACACTGTAGCCAGAGGGCTTCAGATAGAGTGTGTGTGTGTGTGTGTGTGTGTGTGTGTGTGTGTGTTATCCATTGCAAAACGCCATGTTTAAAAGACAGCAGCTTCTGTGCGTGTTTGTGTGAGATTTAGATGCTGTGAGATCAAGGATAAGACGCACACACACACACACACACACACACACACATGAAAGTAGCCTACATGTGTGTTTTCATGATTTTAGATGCTGTGATCCTGGGTTTAACACACACTCTAACACTCCAACACACAGAGTGCACAGTTGTGTCACACTTGAGGCCGGTGTAATGTTGTCAGAGTGGAAGTCAATGGTATCAGTAGCACTTTAGAGCGAGATAAGAGTCAGCTGTCTGCTCTGTCGTCAATACTCTAATATTATTTAAAGGTCTGGGCCAGAATCGGACAACTTGTCACTTAGCGGCAGCATCTATCAACACTGTAGAGATGCTGTGTCTTTAATTGCATTTGCACCCTTTATTACCCTTTTTCCTCTTTGATTTCTCAGCCTGCAGCTCTATTCTCTGCTGCTGTAATGACCTCATCTCCCCCCCCGGGATCAATAAGGTTCGTTTTGTATCTTATCTCACCTCAGTACTAGCTTAAAGTGCCAATACCGCAACCTTTTCCCTCGCGGCGTGACGAGTGTTTCGGTGATATGCGATACGGCCGAGCTAACTTTAAAATGTCACGGTAACGCTTTGATCGTGTCGGAGAACGTCCGAGTCGCTGTGAAGAGGCAGATAAAGTTTCGCCGTCTGCGCTAACTTTAAAAATGCCACCGTAACCCTTTAAATGTGTCAGTGCGGGGTCCGAGTCGATGCTAGCCGGTGATGTATGGAGGCGGATTTTGCTGTGGTCGCCGTGGTCAATGCACCTTATTGAACAGGTGAACAGGTATTGATCGAGCACCGCAGAGGACAAGATGCTGATTCAAGGGAGAAACGGCATGGTCCGTTTTATCATCTCATATGAAGAGTTTCATTAGAAAGTAAGCTGTCCACCATGTGAAAAATTTAATTTCTGCTCTTAAAACTCAGTAATGGCTGTTGAATAATTGATATTATTAGAAATCTTGAACCGTTTGCCTAGAAAATAGTGACATTTTAGCATCAGGCAAAATTTTTTCCCGCAATGAATATATATCAGTTTGGATTGAAAGTCTTCATATGTTATTAACTGTAAAAACCAAGCTGGTCCTTACTCTTACCTGGGTGGACTTTATTAAGTCATATTTACAGTGTCTGCTGTTGAAATACATATTTCTCATACAGATGGCCCTTGGGAAGAAGCATATTCACACCTTATTTCAGAGAGCAGGCTGTGAAGAAAACGTACATCCTGAAGGAAAAAGTTAACACTATTATGATTAAAGATGTTGTTTTCCAGAAGTTTAAAGATAAATGGGCTGTGGAGATATGGAGTAAACCAAAACTCAGGACTTATGATTTGATTAAAAATGAGTTCAGTACTGAAAACTGTGTGAAATATAATCTGCCCAAGAGGAAGAGATCTCTATGTTCCCAGATCAGGTCTTTACATTTGGAAACGGGATGTTGGCGCTAATGAACGGGAGAGGGTTTGTCATTTATGTTGGTTAAATGAAACTGAAAATGAAATGCATTTTGTTTTATATTGTCCCTCGTACCACGACTACAGAATTGGTTTGTTTAATAAGATCAATAGAGAAGATCTTCATTATTTATCGATGGAAGACTCAAATTGTGTGAGGTGGAAACATTTGCTTTTGTGGACTATTTAGATTAAAGCACGGACACTCAGAAAATACATGTTGCTTTGTATTATATCAGCTGTCTTAGTTTGTGCTGTTATGTTGAGTGACCTGGAAGTCTGTGTTTTATGTTTGTTGTAATTGTGTGTCATGTAATCCCATGTGGGACGGGCCATTTATGTGGTATGACACAAAAATAAAAACTTAATTCATTCATGCAACACAATTGGCTTCATTTCTGAATTGATTTAAATGGACTGAGAACATTTTTCATCAGTAAATGACTGACTGAGCTCTTGACTGACACTACATGACAGTTAAACATGAGTTTTCTGTGTATTTTTTATGGTTGTAAATGGTTTGTTTACGGCGATAATGTTGTGAGTATTAAAGTGAAGCAGGACTTTAGCAGTTGTGAACATGAGCAGCTCATGCACAGAGCAAAAGGACCAAACACAGAGAGCTAAGAGTCATTTTTGTTGTGATACTGAAACACAGCCCGGAGCAGCGCCACGGACGATAAAAGGAGGACGGCTTTTTCTGAGGATTTATAGATTGTTTGTCTGCACTTTTACCACCAAATGACCTTTATAACCGGCTATTCCCTTTGTTTTCGATCCACAAAATGCTGCCGTTCTCTCCAGATAGAAAGATAATGTGCAGCCGCCCAATGCCACTTTCTTCATCTTATTTTCAATTCCCTTGCTATAGAGCTGTTAGCTGGAGTGACATCACTGTGAATGAGGCGAGACAAACTCGTCTGTCTTGTTTCTGTCCTTAGGGGACTGTTAGAGAAGTTTTACAAATACAGACTGAAGTGTGACACACTTTAATGCTGGATTTCAGCGGCATTTGCATTTAAGCTAACCTGCCAAAAACTCAAGTGAAATCCAGCGCTGATCAAGCGGCGACGGGAGCGACTTGTGACTGGAAAGTCGCCAGTTCGAACCCGCAGAGAGTTTAGAAAAGTCTGAGCGTGCGAAGTGAATTAGTAACACTTCTCTCCTCCCTTGACAGCTGTGGTCAAAGTGTCCTTGAGCAAGGCACCGAGCCTGATACTGAGCAGCTCCCAGGTGTGAGTGTGTGTGTAACCTTCCCTCTCCCTGCAACTGCTCTCCCAGGACGTTGCTGTAAATAAGGAAGCGTTCAGACTGAGCATGTGTGGAGCGGCTGATTTTAACTCGTTTACTCCTGTAGTTTGGTGAGAACGATGACATTCAAACTTGCGCGGAACCAAATAACTGCACAGAGACGCCTGAAAATGCGAGTTAAGTCCTCTTCTAAGTGTAGTGCGGTTTGTTAGGAGTGAGAACGTAATCCGAACCACCTACAGAAAACCACCGCAAAAGGGTTTATAGGTATATGGAGGCGGTGTTGACAGCCAGCAGCCAGCAGTAACACATATTTCATAAAAAAAAAACCACATGGAAATACACTGTAGATGGTCACATCTGCATCATATCTACACAGAAGCACGGATATATTAAATGATCAACTTACCAGTGTCGAGAGAGAGAGAGAGAGAGAGAGAGAGAGAGAGAGAGAGAGACTATAGGTCCCACAGGCTTTCCTTATGATTGCCTGATCACAAGTCAGGAGAAAAATCCTAAACAAATAAACGTGACTGCTTTGATATGTGAGACTCCGTGAAGAAAGGGAGAAAGTGAAGAAGATGGACGATATCAAGAAGTCTTTTCTACTGAAATTATGAGAAAAAAATTATATACCGTGATATATATATATAGCGTTACCGTGCTATAAATTTTAGGCCATACTGCCCAGTCCTATAGTTCGGACCAAAGAAAACAAACTGGAAAGAGTTTTCAGTCAAAAAAACACATCAGGTAATCTTCCTTGAACGCTCCACCTGGAGTCGTAGCTTGTGTGACGGAGTGAAGGGAGCTCAGTAATTGGATTGAAACCCTCCCCGCGGTTTCCCATGACCAGAATAAACGCGGCCGCTGACTTCCAAGTCTTCTAGGTCACGACCACCGGCTCTCATAATACACACATACGTTCACAACACCCACCCCCCCCCCCCCCGCTCCCCGCACCGATCGATTGTACATGTTAGATGACGAGGGCGAAGAAATTACACGCACGCAAACACACGTACTACATGCCCACGGTTGCGTGCACACACTGTACACAGACAAACACGCTCATACACACACACACTGGACAAGCTAGCGGGTCAACAATGCGACGTCCCGGCTGCGGTGAAAGAGGGGTATTGTTTAATTTGTGTCTTCCCCCTTCTTCTTTCTGCAGGGGAGAAGAAAGGGTGACCCAAATTTGACACAACCGGGGTGCAATATTGTCAAGGGTGGCTGGGTTTGTCTGTGAATGAATGTACTGTCTATACACACACACACACACACACACACACACACACACAACACACACACACCCACCCAGACATGCATAAACTCACGTAGATGTTATTGTACCGTTATTATTTACGTAACACACACACACACACACACAGATTTGTGCAAACTCATAGATACTCACACAATTATACACTTTTAATTGATCGCAGGTATTAAAAAGAGTGTATTCGCACAAATGTAAACACGCACATGGCACACACACATTGTTGTGCACTCGCAGCACACGCACGCACACACACACACACACACACACTCTCACCGGTTAGTGATGCATGAGCGCTTGGCCTGCTTGTCTGGATAGAGGAAGGGGGTGGGGTAGGTCGTCCTTAATTACCGTGTGTTTGTGTGTGTGCGTGTGTGTGTGTGTGTGTGTGTGTGTGTGTTAGTGGGAGTGACCGGCGGCATACCTTTCCACCCCTCGCACCACCTCCTCCTTCTCCTCCTCCCTCTCCCTCGTTCCCTCAGCCCGGCGCCCTGCAGTCTTCTGGAGCCTGCAGCTTGTATCTGCAGCATGGATCTGCTGCTGTTCACCTCCCTTCACTTCACTGCTGCTCACCTTCCTCTGTTTGGACTCGCTCACTGCATGGATCTGATCTACCTGGGCAGATCTCAGACCTTCTCTGATTGGTTTAAATCGTAAACCAGCTGATTTTGCAGGACTTTGAGTTGGCTAAGCTAACAGAATTTAGCTTGTTTTGAGGCGGCTAACCTTCTCTCTATATTTTTATGCTGTAGGAACTAGGGAAGGCTTTTGGCAGCGTTATATTCAATACTTTTGGATGTAAATGTATCCAGAAAACTTTTGGGACCTATTTTTTTTCTTCCCACAATGCACCACGGGGTTCTCAGCCAACGCTACTATCTGCAGTAGCGTCTCCTTCCGTGTTATTGCTATTAGCTGCGACAGTTTGGTATGTATTGTGTAGATTCACGAAAACTTTACCTTCTGCTGCTTCTTGTTCTTTTTCTCCTCCCACTTCTTCTTCTTCCTCTGCTTCTTCTTCTTCTTCGTTTTCTTTACCTACTTGTTTTCTTCCTCTTCTTCATCGTCTTCTGCCTCTTCTTTATCTCTACCTACTTGTTCCTCTGTCTCTTCTTTACCCTCTGCTTCTTCTCTTTTGCCACCTACTTGTTCTTCTTCTTCTGCCTCGTTGTTGCTTTCTGCTTCGTTTTCCCCACCCACTACTACTCTCTGTCTCTGCTTCATCCTCATCTACTTCTTCTTCTTCTCTACCTAATTGTTCTTCTTCCTCTACCTCTTCTTCGTCTTCTTCTGCTTCTACTTCTTTGTTTGCTTCACCCGCTTCTTCTTCTTTTGCCTCTCATTCATTCCCTTCTGCTGCTTCTTCTTTTTCTCCACCTTCTTCTTCATTCCCTTCTGCTTCTCCCCCCTACTTCTTCTTCCTCTGCATTTTCATCTTTTGCTTCTTCTTCTTCATTTTCTCCACCAAATTCTCTTTCTTCTTCTTCTTCTTCTTCTTCTTCATTTTCTCCACCAAATTCTCTTTCTTCTTCTTCTTCTTCTTCTTCTTCTTCTTCTTCTTCTTCTTCTTCTTCTTCTTCTTCTTCATTTTCTCCACCAAATTCTCTTTCTTCTTCTTCTTCTTCTTCTTCTTCTTCTTCTTCTTCTTCTTCTTCTTCTTCATTGTCTCCCCCTACTTCTTCTTCTTCTTCTTCTGCCACTAGCCTATATTTTCTTCAGCTTCTTCTTCGTCTTTGTGTTTCCCCTTACTTCTTCTTCTTCCTCTGCCTCTTTGTCATTGTCTTCTTCATTGTTTCTTCTTCTTCATTTTCTTCCCCTAGTTCTTCTTCTTCTTGCTCTGCCTCTTCTTGATTCCCTTCTGCCGCTGCTTCTTTTTTCTCCCCCCTACGCATTTTTCTCCCACTGCCCCTTCCTCATCATCTTCTTCTTCTTCTTCTTCTTCTTTCTCTCCACCTCCTCCTCCTCCTCCTTCTTCCTCCTCCTCTTCTTTTTCCTGTTTTCCGCCCGTTTACCCCCCGTGTCTTCGGACTCTTGCTGACACCTCAGTTCTTCGGGGCGCTGCAATCTGGATGAGACGAGTTTTGGCTTCTGCTCACTATTTACTAACTGGCTGATCCTGCTGTTTTTGTGTGCGGCAGTTGGGCGGTTTTTAATCAATTATTTTTTAACACTGCAAAATAGACAATTCTCTATCACAAACGAACAGGATGTGTAATATGAATACAAATAACTGGGGACGTGTTTTCAAAGTAAAGCGTCTAATAGTTATTCTAAGGAATTGGCAAATGTAGTGAGCAACCAAATTCTTATTTTATTACGTTTTCATTAATATTTATGTCTGTACTTTAGTGACAAATTGAAGAGTTTGGCTCCAAAGAGATAAAAATCCACCATTTGACAAACATCACGCCTCCCTCTGCAAATGATTGATAGCAAAAAAATCAAAACAAATTATGGTCATTTTTGTGAATTAAAAGCCTGTGTTAACAAAATAACATTCTTTCACAGACTGGGTCATGTATATTTTAGAGCTGCTGAATAACTTTACATTACTTTAGGCGATGATTTTTTCCACCCCTCTCTTAAAAGGATGTATAGCATTTTGGAAATAAACTGAATTATTATCGGTGGCAGTTGCAGCCAAGGAGCTCCGCGGCTGAAATGACTCATCATGTTACACTAATTGTTTGTGAGTTAGCAGGAGTTTGCATGATGCTCATTGGTTTGAATGAGAAACTTCTTTTTGCGTGGTGGCATTAATTTCAACGAGATTAAACTGGTCGGGGGTTTGCATAGGAATGCTAGCCTGGGGCTGAGGGAGAGAGAGAGAGGGAGGGAGAGAGAGAGAGAGAGAGGGAGAGAGAGTCACATCCTCTGCCCTGTATGTTTCGTAAAAACTTCCCCGAACTTTTCTTAAACTTGAGGGAGTTTTACGTGTCCGTCCTTTGTACAGTTTTAAGAATACCTTTACCCATCTTTATCATAACCGTTATTCTAAAATGTCTCTGTCTCTTGTGCTGTGTTGTTATGATGTCTGTTTTAATTTACATATTTTAGTTTTAATCTATTTTTCTTTATATTTGTTTTATTACTGTACTGCACCTTGTAGCATTTGCTTTGAGAGGCGAATTAAAAATAAAAGTAAAAATAAAAACTACTAAATGTGCCACAGAAAACTTTAAATGACTCCACCATGGCAGCCGCAGTACTAGAAAAATAGAGAAATAGATTAAAACCCTATTCTGCTCCTGTCAATAAATACAATGGTAGAGTTGACTGTAAAATAAACAGTAATCAGCGCTCTGCCTTGTGCCACAAGACCGACCACTTCCTATTATTCTTCCAAAACTGTTAGTCACACTGAAATGAAAAAATATTTTTTTCGCCTTTTTAGCTCATTCTAATTATCATACCACACCTATTTATGGCAAAAAGAAATGACAAAAATGTATTTTCTTGTATTTTTTATAGCAAAAATACACGTTATTTCATGTTTTCATTACATGATTTGTTATCTTCTTTCATGATTACATGCTCCTTGAACAAATTTCTGCCATCCTTTGGTTTATAAAGGCTTTTCAAACCCCACTGGTTAAACTCAAAGATGCACGGTGGTCAAGCTAAACAGAAGGCTGCTTCTCAGATGCCACACATGGGCAGATCATCTAAACCTGCTGAAGGTATAGTGCAGGTTCGGTGTGT